>NW_028245005.1:600000-900238 GCF_964263255.1 Lissotriton vulgaris
GTCACGAGCCTCGGTTGAGCTGTGCTCATGACGGAGCGGTTCCGTCATGGCCCCGCCTGCTCAATAGAATGCGCCGCACAGGCGCGAAATCAGCGCAGCGCAGGCGCGCCGAGCGGGCCATGACGGAACCGCTCCGTCATGAGCACAGCTCAACCGAGGCTCGTGACGGAGCGGTTCCGTCACGAGCATGGAAGCGGTTAATGAAAACACAGACAGTGAAAGCCTGATTCTATGTCAGGACCTGAGGCTTTGGATTAGGCTTTTCTTTCTCCATTTTATTCCTTCCAGCAGACATCAAAAGTCTATAACATAACCAAAATTAAAACTTCCCATGATGCTACGGGAAATGGAAAGAGAAAAGAGTCTAACAATAAGGTCCAATCCTGAAGAAGGACATCCAATGACTTTCCCCTAGGACGCTCTACCCTCCTCTTTCTTCGCTGCTCCAGCAGCATCAAGATAAGTGACTAGTTTTACCCTCATCAGGGGCGTAACTCAGGCCCCCGCTTCCCCCGCAGTGCGGGGGGGGGCATCAAGCTCAAGGGGGCCCCCTCAGTACTGTACTTCAGCCTGAGAGCTCCTAATAGAGTCCGGAGGGGGCCCCTCCACGTACCTGGCAGGGGGGCCCCCTCAATTATCTTTACCCCACTGACCCTCATTGTTTACTGTTTTTGATGGTTTATTAAAATTAATCTTGCATGTTTTGCTGATGCACGAGAGTTTTATGACATGAATGCTTAATTAGCATTGTCTTAGAAGTCATGCGGCAAATTTATTCTGTTACAGCTGCGGGAGCGTTCTCTCGCTCCTCCGTGACTGTACTAATTCCTGTCAGGCCCTCGGCGGGCCCTCCCACTGCCTGGGGTCTGCGCAATGATTATACATTCCTGAGCGCGTCTTTACCTCCTGCACGGCCAGCGAGCTCTCAGTTCCGCCTGAGTCAAATGCAGAGAGATTCGCATTGCCTTTATTTCTCTTTTACATATTCGTGGGGGAAGATCTGTTTTCAAGTTGCGTTTAAACGTTGCGTTTAAACGTTTGGTGCAAATACGAGAGCTTCTGCCTGGAGCTTGACACTGTGACACGTGCGCCTTGACGCCCATTGGGCTAAGTTCGCGCACGATAAGACTCTTTTCATTTCACACAGGTATGGCAATTGTTGATCTGTGAAGGGACAGACCAGCCCAGGCAGGTTAATACTCCCTTAAGCAGTAGGAAGGAGGAGTAGTCCTAAGGCTCAAGCCTACACTAGTACCCAACGGGTCTCCCATTTAAAACAGGGTAATGCCCTACATGAACCCATTTTTCTGTTTATAGCCCTCAGTCTTTATAAGAACTATGGAGGATTTTGACGAGTATTAGGAAGAGGAGGAGGTTACTTAGCTACCTATTAGAAATGGGATTTTGGCAGGCTAGGGCATGTGCCAAAGCCAGGCAGAAACCACCACTCTAGTCAGGATAAGGGAATTACACTCCTAAAATAACCCCTGCTCACTCCCTTGGTAGCTTGGCACGAGCAGTCAGGCTTATCTTATAGGCAGTGTATAAAGCTTTTGCACACAACCAACAGTATTACAGTGTAAGCACTACAAAAGGACACCACACCAGTTTAGAAAAAAATCCAATATTTTTATATACTTAAGACAAGACCAAAATGACAAAAATCCACAATACAGTAATCAAAAATCTGCAGTTATCAAAATAAGCTTTAAAAACAGTTCCTTGATGCTGATAGTTCCATCTGGGGCTATCACAGCGTCGTGAGCAAACAAATCCAAACAGTTCTGGCTGACTGCGGCATCGCGGGCCAGCTATGGTGTCAGGCAGACCCGTAAACAGTACCTTTTAGAAATGCAGGGCATAGATGACCTCTCTTTGAGCTTCCAAAAACACGGTGTCTGCAGGCATCGGTTCCAGAGGTCGGTGCAGGAGTCGTCGGGGCCCTCCAAGTCACACAGGTTGATCTCCCCTCTGATGGAGTCAGGAGTGTTGGCATTGGCACGCGTCGTGTGCTGCGGTGCGAAGTGCAGCGGTGCGAAGTGCGGTACCCTCAGGTCGCGGTGCGAGCAGTGGCTTGGTAGTGGCATCGGCGAGGGAAGGCAGTGCTCTTCACGGTGATGGCAGGTCATGGTGCAAACAGTGGCATCGTCGTTGCTGAAGAGCTATCGTTGGCTGATGAACTGGAGTCCATGGTGTCGGTGTTGGTAGGCCAAGGCTGCGGTGCGGGATGAGGGAGGTGCGTCGTGTATCTTTACAGGTGGTGCCTTCGAACCACGGTGCAAGCAGTGGCGTCAATTTTGGCGTGGAGCGTCGTCGTCAGGGATACCAAGGTGTCGTCATAAAGCGAGGCGGTGCGGAGTGCGGTGCCCACAGGTCATGGTGCAACCAGTGGCTCGGTGGTGGAGTCAGCAGGCGTCTTCAGTGAAACCAGGGTCGCGTTGCAGCAGTGCCCTCTGTGGTGCCAAGGCATCATCATGCAGCAAAGCGGTGTGGAGTGCGTTGCTCACAGGTCATGGTGCAAGCAGCGGCTCGGTGGCGGCATCAACAGGCGGCATCGGTGAGACCAGGGTGGCAGTGTGGCATTGCGGTAGTGCCCTCTACGGTGCCCTCAGGACACAGAGTCAACAAAGGGAATTGCCAATACAGTGCAATAATTAGAATGTTTGAAAGGACGTTGAACGCGATGTCGCTCAACCCAAAGACCACTATTTCAGTCAAGATTCTTTAGAAAGGTAATTTATTTCATTTGTTAGATTTGTTATTTTTGTATTTTTAAATTCTTATAAGAAATATTTTAGAAGAAAACAAAGATTTTTTCAAAAAAAATTTTGGGGGGTAAACGTGAAATCAACCAGTCAATAGCTGCAACTTGCATCTAATACAACACCAATACACTACTCTGATACAGTTATCAGAGTATTCAAGAAGGGTTACAAGGGTGTATTTTGACACGGAAAACAGGGGGGTACAGGTACCCAAGTTGCAATTCAAGAAGTGAAACGTAAAACAATGACACTCATAGACAACAATTTGACAATGGACAAACACGTAATTAGGATGAGGCAAGAGGGAAATATACCTCTATCAAAAACAGGTTATTTTGTATGGGGGCCCTATACACAAGTCCTGCTCACAACAGGGGGGCCTATACAACTAAATGAAGGGAAACAAGGTTGCAAATTTTATTTGAGTGAACGACCACCAAACATTTTTATACTTTAAACATTTTTAGAAAACGATTGGTCGCAAAGAAACAGAATAAATCTGAAACATTGGGAGGGAGGGGGGTCGACGCGTTTCGAATCTCTGCAAAATTCAGAGATTCTCTTCAGGACCAACAGACATAATCTGAAAAACAAAAATAAACAAACACTCTGTCAGATGCACACATGAGCGACGTCTATAAAACGCATCTTCACCCCGCATATTTTTGGAGCCGCCGGTCATGGCAGGGCACGCTCGACCAGCCGACCCTACAACCAAGCCCCCTACAAATCCACAGAACCACGCAGAGGACAATGGCAAGATCCCAAATATGTTTGGGAACTTCTACCCTACCAGATCATACCCAGGCCACAGAGGCGGTAGAGGAAGAGGAAACGGATCCTACAACAACCAGCAAGGTGAGAGTTCAAAGCTTGGGGATGTAAAAATAGGTGGCAAACTGCAATTTTCTATCCACAATTGGGCTGCTTTAACCTTGGATGCCTGGGTCTTACAGACAGTACAAGGTTTCCGGGTAGAGTTTTGAGTACCCTACTCAATTGACCCCTTTTCTTCCAGAGAGAACAGATGTAACTAATAGACAGGGAAGTTTCAGATCTCTTACAGAAAATGGCCATTGTAACCTCAACCATCCACCCGCGTGGTTTCCTCAGCAACATCTTTCTGGTGTAGAAGTGGGAGGGGGGCTATCATCCAGTGATAAACCTCAAAGAGTTCACGAATGGCTCTCCTACCACCACTTCAAGATGAAGGGTATCCATCTGCTCAGAGAACTTCTCCAGGGTCAGGACTGGGTTGGCCGTCTGGACCTCAAGGATGCGTATCTTATGATCCCAATATTTTCCCCACACAGATGTTTTCTTCAGTTCCAGTGGAATGGCCAGATATGCGAGTTCTCCTACCTCCCTTTCGGTCTATTCTCCACTCCCTGTGCTTCACCAAGGTGATGCAGCCTGTGGTGGAGTGCCTCAGATCAGAGGGGGTCAGACTGATAGTCTATCTGGACGACATCCTCATAATGAACCAGTGTCCTCGACGCTTGTTTGCCCAACTTCAACAAGCATTAAATCTGTTAGAATCCCTGGCGTTTGTGGTCAATGAATCCAAGTCAGATCTCAACCCCTCTCAGAAGATGCAATTTCTGGGTTTCATGATAGACTCAGTCAACGTGTCCCTGAGCCTTCCCTCTTGCAAACTATACAAGATGAGACACGAACTACAACGCACTCTAGCCAAACCCACAAAATCTCTTTGCCACCTTGCAAGAGTGGTGGACCACCTGTTGTCATCAATACAGACCATATTTCCAGGGCCTCTGCATTACATGGCCCTTTAGCACCTCAAAGGCTCACAGCTGCGCAAAGGCCCCTCTTATTCCCAATTTGTGCTCCTCTCAGAGAAGGCCAAGACTGAGCTGCAATGGTGGATTTCCCACATGGAGGCATGGAACGGTCGAGCCATCTTCGGATCCCAACGTGACCTAGTGATAGAATCCGATGCCAGCGGATCAGCCTGGGGTGCTCAGTGCGGAGCTATTTCTACTGGCGGAAAATGGTCTTTCACAGACCTGGGTCTTCACATAAATTTCCCGGAATTAATGGCAGGGTCCTTCGATGTGAAATGTTGGACATGGGGCAAGGCCCAATGCTGTGTCCTACTCAAGATGGACAACATGGCAGCAATTTGATACATAAATCCCCTAGGGGGGACAAGATCCAAAGCCCTATCAGATCTGGTGCAAGATCTCTGGGAATACTGTCTGTCCAACCAGATATCGCTATCGGTGTTACACCTTCCGGGAACGTCCAACCAAGTGGCGGACTGGTACTTCCACCCTTGGAAGGACAGCTGTCTGTGGAAATTACGTCCGACTGTATTCCAAGAACTCCAATCCCGTTGGGGCCCGTCTTGATAGATGTCTTTGCCTCCTGGCTCGATGCCCAACTGGAGAGGTATTACAGTTGGTGCCCAGACCCGGAGGCGACTGCGGTGGATGCATTCCTACAGCACTGGAGTGCAGAGCAGGGTTACCCATTTCCCCCCTTAGTGATCATAATGAGAGTGTCAACCCAAGTGAGGAGACGCAGGGTGGACCTAGTGGTAATCACCCCATTCTGGAGGTGGCAAGCCTGGATTCAAGTTCTGATGGAACTTTCTTGGAATTTTCCAATCCATCTGCCCCAATTTCCGGATCCCCTCCAGGATCCTCAAGGGAATCCCCATCACCTCCTTCTCCCGGGCGGTCTTCACCTGATGGTCCGCCGGCTGACAGGCAACACTGGAAAGTACCAGGCCTTTCGGCAGATGCTGCATCACTACTCGCAAAGTCATGGGCAGAGAGCACTAACAAGAGGTACCGCTCCGCCTGGTCTAGTTGATGTCTTCGACAACAGGTGGATCCGATGAGGACCGATGTTTTCTACGTCCTTAATTTCTTAGCCTCTTTGGTGACGGAAGGTCTGGCCTATAGGTCAATCAACACTTTCTGATCAGCAGTATTAGCAGGCCATGTCCCAGTAGAGGGCCAACCAATAGTGGAACATCTCCTAGTCTGCAAATTATTAAGAGGTATCAGACTATTTGTGCCTCCGGAACCCCAGTACTCCGCTCTATGGAATGTTAACAAAGTCTTGAATTTGTTTGGATATCCAATAAGTACACACATGTCAGCAAAACTGGCAACTCTTCTATGCTTGATATCCTGCCGCAGGGTTTTAGATGTGATCTCACAGGCCAAGTTTTCACTCCGAAGGGAGTCGCATTTCTTATATCTAGAAGAACCAAGAGTCATTTGAATTTGGTGTCCTATCCTGCCTTCCCTGGTGTCCCTAAATTACGTGTGGTCAGAGCACTCAAAGCCTATGATGTCTCAACAGTAGACATATGCCCACGGGGCATCAGACAACTGCTCATAGCTCTCACTAAACCACAATGGTCAGTTTCATCACCAACGATTGCGAGGTGGGCTCACTGGGCTATGCAAGAAGTGGGAATTGACATCTCTCATTTCGGAGTTCACTCTGTCCGTGGGGCAATGGCATCGAAGGCTTTCTCTCTAGGTGCGCGGTTGGAGAATATCCTTAATGCTGCAGACTGGTCCTCAGATTCCACCTTCAAAAGATTCTATTTCAAGCTAGTGCTATCACTGGCATCTTTGGTGATGGACAAGCTTTCAATTAGTCTAATCCGAAGCATCATGTCCTGACATAGAGTGAAACCATTCCTAGCTATCATAAAATAGGAAAGTTTCAATTTTATTAAGGAAGCAGATGCGAGGGTTAGCCCACCCGATCACTCGAAGTCCCTCCCAGAATACCTACGTTCATAGGGTAAGTCACACATTTTCAGTTCTCTGATTGTCTTTGGTTGATTTGATTGCTACCCTGGCTTTGTTCTGGATGTTAAATCAATTGTTGTATGAGGATGAACGTTTGTTCCCTTACCCGGAATTACAGCCCATCTTTATTTGAATTAGGTACGGACGCCAGTAAACAAGAGTAATCCGAAAACTCGCTGGATGTAGTCGCAATGAGAAAGAGGAGTGTAGAGCGTCCTCAGGGGAAGTCATTGGATCTCCTGCTTCAGGATTGGACATTATTGTTGGACTCTTTTGTCTTTCCATTTCCCGTAGCATCATGGGAAATGTCATTTTTGGTTATGTTATAAACTTTTGATGGCTGCTGGAATGAATAAAGTGGAGAAAGAAAAGCCTAAACCTTGCCTCCACGTCCTTAGTAGAATTGAAACTTTCCTTTTCAATAGCTAGGTAATTTTTTTTTTTAGTGAGTCCTCAATGTGCAGGGTGCACAAACAATAGATTTTCCAACAATGCCTCTTATATTACTGAAATGTAACTACCTGCTTGTAGCAGTGGGGTGTTTACATCAGTGCTTGAAAGGCCTTTCTGTCATTTCCCTTAATTTACTGTTTAACCACAGATTGTCTCCAAGAAAAAAGGCAGAAAATCATAAACTGACTTTAATTTTGCTTTTTACATGGCTACCAAGTAGCTCAGCTGCATATAACACCAACACCCAGCCTTGTTTAATCAGCCAGATTGTTGTATTCTGTGAAACTGGGTATAAACCTTTTCACTATACAAAAGCAAAAAGTATTGCCATTGTCAGAGCATGGCTATTTAATGCACGATGCAAATGAAAGATTATACATTCTTTAATTAAATTAGTTTAAATGTGGATGGCTGTACAGGTGAAACAAACACAGTTTTCAAAACTGACAAAACCACTTTGTAATCTGTTTAAGATATAGCTCTCAAATAGCTCGATGTCAATTGTGCCACCTCAGCCTGTCCTGGCTCTTTAGCCAAAATCTCTTTGTATGTTGAATTGTTGTATGTGGAATGTGGGATCCCATAATGACAGCAAAACCAGAAGCCCCAGAATACAACAATTTGGCTGATTAAACAAGACTGGGTGTTGGTGTTATATGCAGCTGAGCTACTTGGTAGTCATGTAAAAAGCAACTACCTCCCACCCGCCACACGTCACCGCCCAGCAGCACTCCTACCAACGACCACTACTGATTGTAACCGTGATTTTAGCTTCCAAAATATCCAGCTACAGGTGGATCCACTATTATCAACCTCACCACGACGATATGTGTTTCCTGTATATGTGTAGGTCGATATTTAAACCATGATACTGTGGCACAATACTCTGATACCTATGCTACCACTGCTTTGGTAAAGAAGAGGTTTGGTTGTATTTCGTTCAGGGTGCTGCCCTGTATTAATCCACCCAGTCATTTTTCCATTCATTTATCCTATTGTCCATTATTTCATTGTTTTAATTCAGTTGTGAACTTGTTTTGGATTAGTGCCTTGAATGGTGTGGGTGCTGCCCGGTACTGAGTTCCTAAAGTTATTTAATTTGAAATGGAGAGTACCTGCACTTTAATAAAAAGGAGAGCACCTGCACTTTAATAAAAAAAGAGAGCACCTGCACTTCTCAGCACTACTGCAATACTTTTAATTGGAGGGTACTGGCACTTCTTAGAAGCAAACCAGCATTCTTGGTAGTGAGTACCAGCACTTCTGTATTGCTGTTTAAAGCGTTACTTTAGATCAATCCCCCCAAATGAACGTCCAGTGGTTCTGATTATGTCTACCTCCACCACCCCTGCCATGCCCCTGCAAACATTCATCACTTTTACAATGCAAAATTAGTACTTTTCAACCTAGGTGACTGTATAAGTGGCTACTGGCATGTAGTGCAGTGAGGTGGCTCTAGACACTTCCACTTATCTTAACTCTTCAGAGATAGCTTGGTGTGTTTAACCCACCAGCCGTATGAGGAAGTTTCAAGAATCTGAACTACTCTAGGACAAATGGAGAAGGGAATGAGATGGAGACATTCGCACTTGAAATACGCATTATGTATGCAGCCCCAGGCCCAGTTCCCTCGTACTGCTGCACTGATCTGCTTCCTCCCTGTTTTTCTGAGTGCTTTCTCCTACTTTTCCCTCATTTTTTACTACTTTCTCCTTCCTTTCCCACATTTTTCAGAGTACTTTCTGCTGCTTTGTCTCATTTTCACTGCTTTCTCCATGAAGCAACTACCAACTCCGGCGCACTGAGACCCTCACAGGTGATTATCCGTGCATTATAAATCCTGATTGATTGATTGATTGTGTGAAAGGTGGCTTTACGTGGTGTCCAGCATAGGTCTAGGAGAGTTAAATCCTTGCCAGATTTTGATGCTAACTAACTACTTTTTTTATTAGATTTTCAATAAGAAAAACATACAAAAAATCATACTGTGGTTGAGCTGCACAAGTATTATCGAATCATACCATATCAACATTGTATTAGCAGGTTCTCAGTTCAACAGCAGCATCCCTCATCCAAACACAGTCTCGTCCAGTAAAACAGGTCTGATCTTGGATGACACGTCTGCTGTTACTATGGTACCACATTACAGTGATCAACTTTTGTGTCCCATTGAACTCATATATACTGCTCACATTCATCCAGTTAGGATCTTCCCCTGGTTCGTGGACTGTCTATTGCATCGTGGGTATATCACGTAAAGTGGCTCGGTGACCGGTATCTATTGTCCCCCAAGTCACCAGGCATGTCTTATTTTTTTCTTCCTATCCTTCCTGTCATGGGGGCCTAATTCCCGGTCAGTCGGGAGTGGTCTGCTACATCTCAGCCCACTCCACCAAGTTGTCTGGTAGCTTTTCAACCCGTCCTACTTCTTGCATGTGTGACTCCTCCCCAGCGGCCCATTCTAACATATCATGGATCAAGACTTACCTGGGGGGGGGGGGGGAGGGGGGCGTGCTGCAGCTTTCCCAGTGTATGACAAAGCACCTCTTGACAGGTATAGTGCAAAGTATAAAAAAAATTGTATTTATATGTTTCCTCTTCCCGCAATAGGATATCTGGTGGTATATTTATGAAGTTTTTTGCCGCGCGTTTGCGCTATGAAATGGGGTACATGCGCAACACACACCTTAAGAAAGATTTATGAAGAAAACGCAAAGCCACTTTGCGTGGCTCTGAGTGGCTTCATAAATCTTGAGTAACACAACGCTGTGAAAATCGCTGTGCTGCTTGGCCCTGGGAAGGTGTTCCATGGCTGTTGCATGGATGTTCTTACACATCTGCCCATGGATTTTGGCGCATTCGCAAATTTGGTAGACCTGGGAATGCACTAAAAAAAAGTTATGCTTACCCAGGGGAGGTGTAGCAAGGAGAAATATCACTATTTCTCCTTCTTTCTACCTCTTTCTATGTGTGCTGCAAACTGCAGCATGCATAGAAAGAGGAATATGGCTCCCAGGTGACTTTCTGCTCGCATTGCGTGACTTTCTCATAAATTAGCCCTCTAGTATGTTAACTAATTACTTGGTATGTCAAATAGTTCTGATAGAAGACTTATGTAGATTTAACTTATGTGAATATTCTGAATATTTGGCCTGGATAGCAACCTTCTGGTCCTGTATTGGACACCCTTGTACAGAACTGAAGTTATGAAAATCACAGGGAAGCATAAGAGTTTTGCGATGTACGGGAACATTGGACACTTTGAGGAGCCGCTGGTGTCAGTTAGAGGTGAGGAAACTGGGAGGCAGATGAGGTAGGGGGCCGAAAGCCCTTGTGGGCCTTCAGCTCAACGCTTAATTTGAGTCGCTGGTTTCATGTGCTCAGAACCAGCACATAATCATCAACACCTGCGCTTTTCATGAGCACCAGTTAAGGACACATTAATTTATGGTGAGATTAAGTGATTTGCCCAGAATCACAGGTTGTTCAGCCAATGCCAAGATTTGAACCTGGCTCAGCCATTACGCAACATCCTCTCTCCACTTTCATGGTTAGTACTTGGTTCTATTTTAGGCAGTGTTAACAGGAGAAGTGGGCTGGTGCAAGCTGCCTCCTGACGAGAGCCCCGGCACTTATTATAATATTATTATTTTTTCTCATAAATTATCCACTGCTTCATTGAGCTTTTACTTAGCTCACACCACGGATCTTGGTGTTCCCTTCACCAGTAGGAATGTCTGTAATTCAACACAATAGTACTCCAACTCGTGGCCTGGAAGAAGCTACATAAACCCACCAATGTATTATACCAGCATTCAAACTGCAGACCTGCAGGTAACACACAGAGCTGTTGACCAGGTGCATTAGATAAAGCTGTGAGATTTGTATTAGCATAAAAATCCGTGAGATCCAGAATAGTTCCAGATCTCTCCAGCAGGCGCTGTACAGACTGAGGTATATTGTACCAGGAATGACGAGTGATGTGTGACGTGCACACAGATCTCTGCAGTGGTAGCACTAATTCCCTATGCTCCAGCACCAGGGTTGAACCTGAAACCTTTCAACCACACAGAAAAAGGAAGTAACCTTTTGAGACTTCTTTCAGAGATTGGGACCGGTAACCCCCATGCAGACTGCTGCAACAAGAGCATTACTTCGCTGCGCTAGTCTACTGTGTTGTTTTCCGCCATTTAATTGAGGTAGCGATCGATAAGAAATACACAGGATAGAAATATACGCAGATTTTTATTTTATTTGTGCAAGTTACTTTTGCAAAGATTGTTACTCATTTCCCGTCTCGGGACGCCATCTGGTGGGTTACACCGGCCAATTAAATATAAACGCTTAGATTTACACCGACCTATGTCTCCGTACTGCCTGCCTTCGAACAGAGTTCATTGTTAATCCTTTGTCGCCATCAAGTGGCTAGAAGATGCCTTGCTCGCAGCCTCATCCATATTTTCTCAACTGGTGCACCCCTGGGAGATAAGCGTCTGAATGAACTGTGCCAAGTCCGTGCACTCCGGCATCACCTGCTGATATCCGCACCGCGGCGGCACCGCCTCGATCCACATCTTACTGCCAATCAAATACGTCATCCTATGGAAAAGCGTCAACAATAGAGTACATTTTATTGGCGTAATAAATTAATTAAAACCATAACAATATATTGCAGTTTCTAAAAAGAGTACATTAAAATACTACGGGGCATATTACCAAGCAATAGCGATAATTATCGCTATTGCTTGGTTAGAGACAAAAATTTACCGCTGAGCTGTGGCGATTTTTATCGCAGACAAACCTTGGTATTACCAAGGTTTATGGCAAATGCGATAAAAATCGGCCGCAATGCATGAATATCGCTGAAAAGTCAGCGATATTTATGCATTACCGAGCTAATGCTCTTAGCCATGTTATCCACCTCCCATTGGATAACATGGCTAAGAACTGCTCAGGGCAGGTGTTAGCTTTTAGAGATATTCGCGCTTAGCGCGAATATCTCCATAAGTTGGTAATAGGAGATAGCGATGTTAGCGACCGTTTCCAGTCGCTAACATCTTGGCACGCCCACTTTGCATGTCATTAGTGATAAATATCATTGACATGCAAAGTGGGGCCCAAAATGGTCGCTATCTCCTACTAGCTGTCGCTAACTAGCGACAGCTAGGTAATAGGGAGATAATTTTATCTCCGCTTTCTTGGCTTTTAAAGCCCAAAAAGCGGAGATAAACTCCCTTGATAATATGCCCCTGCATTTTTTAAAGAAACTACACCGACCTTTCCCCTAGTTGAACATTTTTATGGAGGTGACCTTATTAGTCTTGTTTTGCAAAGTATCTACGAACAGATAAAATCTTCTTGAACAGACGCCATATTTGGTGACTTCTGGGCGCGACCGGTTGTACTATGTAAGTGTATATAAGAAAATATAGATATACTTTGTCTGACTCCACATCTACGTACCTTGAAGATATATGCATCACGAAAGTACATATATGTGGAGTTAGGTATCGAAAATCTAGACTTACCTGCAGAAATGTGTTTTCAATATTTTGCCCTCTATATACTGTCCCACTGATATTGTGGGTTTGATTTTCAGGGTGAATAACACCATCACAACCAATATCTCCTCTCTTGGTTCATGTGTTTACAAAGACATAATGTGTGAGTTAAGGTTTCTCTATCTTGAATACGTAACCTACATTTGCCCTCCGAGGGTAAAAGGTTTCTCCATTGCACTCTCAATTCCCAAATTTGTATTTGGAGAAAGCGCAAAGGGTACTTTTTTGTCTTGTGACTGGTCATATTGGATTTTTTAAATATCGCTAGATCTGTAACAGGCAATAAGAGTAAGAAGGTTTGACATTTTTCGTAGCAAATTCTAAATAAACAATCCATAAACCTGGATTTGCTAGAGATCTGATTTTTCAATTAAAATATTACATACATATAATTTGTTCATACATGCCTGTGCCAAGCCTCTTGTACTTTTAAATGATCGTTCACACTTTGCATATAGTTTGCCCATGCCTTGCCGAAGCCTTCCTTTGCCTGATTATTATACCTTATATCAATTCCTTTAAAGTGTTTATTTTGCCCGCCACTTCTTTCCTTATTCTGTGGCACAACTTTAAGATGGATGCAAAATTTGCTAAGCCTTGCCTTTTTAATTTAAACTTCAAGCGAATACGCCATGGCTGGTCGACCTGGGGATTTTAAATATTTCATGCCATGCTATGACATAAGAAACAGACAAAAAGTCTCGCCCCACAGTGTGGAGATAGTGATGTGTATTCAAGGCAACTGTTAGAATATTGTCTATTATACCGTTCAGTCTGCTGGAACGGCAAAATATTTTTTTCCCTCTGCCCTTGCTTCTATATCTTCTAAAAACCATTTGCATCCATGTTGCTTTCAATGTCTAAGAGAACTATCATGTGATACATTTTGGCATTTCCGTCCTTAAACAATGGGTGCATAATGGGGTCCCTCCATGATTCCGGCACCAGCACTGATTGCGCTTCAGCAGTAAACAGTGGGGTGGGCCATAAGGAGCAGTAATCTAGATCTGCCGGGTCCCAAAGGTGGGAACTATTGGCTTTGCTAATGCTTGTTTGCATTTGGAAAGGGAAGCGGGTTAATGCTGAGGGTGCCCCGTGGGCTGATGAGGTTGTGTATGGTGGGCACCATGTACATCTCAAGGCAGGGGGCTGAAGAAGGTTAGGCCATGCTCTTCTTGCCCCCCCCCTCCCTCCCCCCATTACTCCTTTACCGCTTTGTAGCCATTGAAAGCTGGTTCAGCGGGGGAGGGAATGTTAGGGGGAGAAATATAGCATAACAAGCATTTGCAATGCAATCAGTCTCCGCTTTGGGACCTTATATGAGTCTAGCTATGCAGCACATTAGCCTGGGTGCTGAAACATCTACTGTTCTTTAACATGGAGGGAAAGTAAGCACCAAACTGCATGACAAAGCAGGTATGGGAACACATGAAAAAAATATTGCCTTTCAGTGGGAAATGAGATAGTTTAAAGCTCTGTTTTTAATATAAAATAAGGGCCTTCAGTGGTCATATCACTGAAAATACAAGATTTGATAAAAATATTATTGTCTACGGGTGCTCGTGGAAGACAATTTGTATGGACTGGAATCTAGAGAATGCTAAAGTGATTCTGGTATTTTACTGACCTCTGCTGGTTGTTTTCTATCAAGAAAGTTAAATGGAGGCAGGTGCCAGAAAAATTTAAAAAAAGAAAGTCCCTCAGCAGAAAGCAATTCTGGTATTTTACTGACCTCTACTGGTTGTTTTCTATCAAGACAGTTACATAGCGGCAGTTGAACAAGCAGAAAACAATTCTGGTATTTTACTGACCTCTACTGGTCGTTTTCTATCAAGGCAGTTAAATAGAGACAGTTGAACAGAAAAAAAAGTCCCTAAGCGGAAGCAGACAAGTCCTAGGGGTGAACTCCAGAGCCCACAAAGTACATACACATATAAGTACATACTAAAGTATATACAAGAGGTCTCGAATGCTCAACCTTAAAAAGTGAGCTGGTTAAAAGTGCATAATATGGATGTTTTTCATCTTGGGTTCAGAGTGATATCACAGACAACGGGAGCTTCGTTCTCATTGTCTAGTTGATGCCATTCGGAATTCCTCAGTGAAAAACGTTCCTGTTATTCACTAATACCCATCATTTTTTTTTTTTTCACATTCAGTAAACTGTTCTGTGAGAATAACATGGGATTTCACCTTGGCACTGTAGCAATAGATGAGTGAAAGTCTATTGGTTACCTTGTTCCAATTAACGTCTTATTTGGCCACATTTATTTTACTGGCATGGCATAAATATGCTAACTCTGAATCAGGTACAATAGTGGATTTAAAAATATTTTTTTATTGCAGTTTTTATATAGTGCAAACTAGGCCCAAGGGCTTTGGAGCACTTTACATGGGCACAAATCCCATTAATATTTTAGGTACGGGGGATTAAGTGATGTGCTCGGAACCATAGGATGATGAGCCAGCACCAGGGCTCGAAACTGCATACCCAGTTCCAAAGTCAGCACCCATCATCGTAAGGCCCAGTGGTTAATTTGTAAAAAAAAGTAAGTGCTGAAGCTCTCGTCCGGAGGCAGCTTGCACTACCAAATTTCTTCTGTTAGCACCGTCTAAAACAGAACCAACTACTAACCATGACAGTGGGGCGAGAATGTGGCATAATGACCAGAGCTGTTGACTTCGGAGCTGGGGAACCAGGTTCGAGTCTCAGCTTCGGCTCAACATCCTGTGATTCTGGGCAAATCACTTAATCTTGCCGGGCCTACCATAAATTAATCTGTCCTTACCTGGTGTTCATGAAAAGTGCTGGTGTTGATGTTTAAGTGCTGGTGTTGAGCAGCAGAAACCACTGTCTCAATGTCTGTGGGGCCGTCAGTCTAAGGTTTCCACCGGTACAACACTGGCAAAAACATGACAGATTGCCCAACTTCAAGTGGAGCGGACAAACTAACAGTTTGGATGACAGGTCATTTCACCACATTTGTGGCTGAGTACCCTGTCTGCCAAACTCTAAAAAAAAACCCTTGTCTAATAAGCATTTATTGGTAAATAAATGCATATATTTATGCCATTTCGCTAAAAATAAAACTGAAAACTTTACTAATCAACACATATTGGTACTTTTAGCACTGCAGCACAAAAGTCCAATTTCTTATTATTATTATAGAACAGCATAACTAACTTGAACAATAACTAAATGCCTCAGAGATTTCATTTTACGGTCACTGCACAGAGGATAGTAAAATTTGTACATGTTCTAAAGGCTTATTTCATGAAATTTTATTTCACCTTATAGATAAAACCCCTTGTTACATGGATCTCTTTAATGCATTTGCTTATAACATCTAGAGCATGGCATAAACCAAATAAGCACTTTCACTGAAAGCACGTTGCTGTTTAATACCATGTTAGAGGAGAAGCATCATCACCGCTTTGGTTTTTGCAGCTCCTAAGTCATCGTCAATCATCAATGATATTAAAAAGTATAATGCACATGATCTATCTATCGATCTATCTATCGATCTATCTATCTATCTATCTGTCTGTCTGTCTGTCTGTCTGTCTGTCTGTCTGTCTGTCTGTCTGCCTGCCTGCCTGTCTGTCTGGCTGGCTCTGTATACATCCACGTTCAGGAAGCACTGCTTCCCGATGCCGTACCCTTCATGTCATATTACAGTTGGCATAGATATGCACGAACTTTAAAATGACATGAAGGGCAGGTCATCCTGCGGCAGAAAACCATTGCTTGCTGAGCCTGTACGTCCACAAACTCAATAAACGGTACCAGTACCTGAGGGGCTTTCAGCAAGGGACGGATGCCTTAGCAATCCACCTCTTGCCCCTAGCGGAACTGAGAGATTGCGGCAGGCAGCGGGAACCGTTTCCCTCTAAAGAGAATGGCTGGTGAAGCTGTCCTATTTTGTTTATTAAACCTTTCAAAATTTCCGATACTTAAATAAAAATCTGTGCAGTTGCAAGGCAGCTGACTTTGCAATTTAGAACACCTATAGACAGCACCACAAGAGGGATTGTGAAAACGAAGGGCCATACTTGCGACCCTTGTGGCGCAGGGCAGCACAGCAAGTTACCGTGCTGCGCTGCCCTGTATCAGAAGGAAAGGGCATGAATGCACCGTATTTACCAATACAGCGCATTCATGTCCTTTCCGCTTGCACAATCTCGGTTTTGGCAGCCTAACTCCAACACTGGGTCCTTTGCACTATGGTGGAAGGGTGTCTGTGATGTAGGCCAGTGGCAGCTCCTCTGCTGAGGCGGAGGAGCGTCGCTCCACTGCTCAAAAGGAAAAATTAAATAATAATAATGTAAAGTTGTTATCATTTTATTTTTCCTATTGTAGTCAGTGGTAGGGCAGGGCTTGCCAGAGCAGGGGGAGAAGTGGTTTGCACTCCCAAAGTGCTCATGACTGTTTCGCCGGGCCTCTTGGGCTGGCCAGACAGTTCATGCGCACTATTCTTGTTTCCCACCAGGCTGCATTATACAGCCTGGTGAGGAACATGCACAGGCTTCCTGTTCCTGTCTGAGCACTGAACCACGGTGCTCAGATGAATCACAACGCTGCATTGCAGCGTGGTGATTGGCTCAGGGGAGCCTGTGTGCCTGGGTGCTTCCGGCTGCCTGCCAGGAAACATGAAGAGGACGAGGGCGGGGACGGAGAAGAAACAGCAGCAGCCTGCTACTCCAAGTAAGTTGTTTTTCATTTGTTTTTTTCAAACCCTTACCCCCCCAGCCCCACCTGCCCCCTCCTGCTGCCCCACTACTCCTGTCCTGTAACAGCCGCTACTGTTGGCGGCAGAATTGTTTTTTGTCGGAAGGGGCACCATTCTGCGCAAAAACAATCCTGAGAGGCTTTTTCCTCTTTCTATGTGTGCTGCGGAATACAGCACACATAGAAAGAGGAAATAATGAGGAGAAATAAAGATATTTCTCCTTGTTTAGCCTCATCTGGAGATGGCCAATCTTTTTGGCTCATTTCCAAGTTTACCAAGTTTGGTAAATCTGGGAATGCATAAAAAAACACGGGAGTTGCGTGGGAACACACCAGCCGGGACCACAAGGGACTGAGTCAGGTTTGCAGCGGAGGGACCATCAAGACCAAATTGGATTCTTGGATGAGCAACCCTCCCCCTCCCCCCGATTTCCTGCCTAATATCCCAATACATTGTATTTTTTCAAGTGTCAGTGAGTACGCCAACACTTTAACCACACACCTTAGTGCGTGTGTAGGTATCACAAAAGGTTTCACGTGGCACCATTCACCTTTGCCACTCACTAGTAACTCACTTGGTCTTGAAGAAAGCCCTTTCACTTTTTTAACGGGTTGAAACATGTAGACCGCCACACATAGTCAACTTACGGTAATAACTCCAGGTTAATTGCACTACACATTTTTTTTAACCATATCCTGAGCCACCATTATTAGGATTCTCAGAGATAATTTTAACTGTAAATAATCACCTCACACCACATTTATGCACCATACCTGCTCCTCTGTAATCAGGCGTCGTAGCACAACCGGGAGGTCCTCGGCCGCCCGGTTGGAACCCCAATGATGAAGCATGACACCAACTAGGTTGGTGTGTGAGGGGTCTTTTAAGAACACCTAATGGGTCCATGTTCACACTACTTACAGTGATCTAACTGCGTACACATAGTGGGTCCGTCAACATTGTTTAAGTTTAGTATTCATTTGGGGAACGGGACATACCCTTAGTACTAATTCCCTAACTCTCCCCTTGATTTTGTACAACACCCACACAATGCCCATGTAACGCTTCCCTTGTGCAGAGTAATGTAAAGCAGTGATTTGTGCTGGCTGCATTGCTCAATAGTTTTAAAGCAATTCAAAGCCACTCAAAGTGGCTTTGTGCGGCTTCAAAATATGACTTTAAGGCACTAATTTATGGGATTTTGGTATAGGGCAGGACAGCAAGGCACCTTGCTGCCCTACGCCAAAGTGAAAGGGCAGGAATGCACCGTATATATGCAATACAGTGCATTCCTGTCCTTTCTCCCTGCTCTGGCACCGTTTCAGCAACCTAGGGCCAAAATTGGCACCCTTGCACCATGGTACAAGGGTGCCTAAGCTGCATGCAGGATTAATTTTGTGCAGTAAGAGGCACCTTCATGCACAAAAACAATCTAAAGAGGTGTTTTCCTCTTTCTATGTGTGTTGCAGAATGCAGCACACATTGAAAGAGGAAAATATGAGGAGAAATAAACATATTCCTCCTCTTTACGCCTTACCTCAGGAGGCGTGCTGATTTGGCTCTTCCCCAGGTTTACATGATTTTGTAAATCTGGGTCAGCGTCAAAATCCATGAGTGTTGGTGGGAAACCCACTCAATGCCCATGGAACGCTCCCGGGTGCGAGTAAGATGACCCAGTGATTTGCACTGCACTGTGCCTTACTCAAGATTTATGAGGCCACTCAAAGCCATGCAGGGTGGCTTTGCATTGCTTCATGAACAGAAATCAGAGCCCTGCATCACGCAGGGCTCTCATAACTAAACGCCCTCTGTTTGCATTCCTCTTGCACCACCTTGCGTGGTGCAAGAGCTACGCAAGCTGAGTCATAAATATGGCCCTAGAGGTTAGTAGAGCAAGGTAGTATGCACTTAACTCACTTACAAATAAAATAAAAAAGGGAAGATCAAAAGGGGGAAAATCAGAGGTGGTCATTAACAAACATAAAAGGGAGAAAACACCATGCACTTTAATGCAGGCTGTATCTAAGCCACTTGCACATATGTTTTCATATTCGGGACACCCAATCCTCCTTCATGGGACTTGAGGGGAATCGTTCTTCCAAGCGCAAATAGCTTTTTTTGTATAAATAAGTCCGTGTAGAGTCATGCACTTTAAACGGAAGGCACTGGGAAATGTAGAAGAGGCAGGGTAAGAAATAAAATGTTTATATTCGTCATGCACCGTGACACGACATTGCCAGCTTTCCCCATCTATAGAAGTGCTTAATGATTGCAGAACGGAGGGAATATTAACACTGTATAGGTGTGCTAATCTCTGTGGCAGATAAACACCCAGATATCTGAGGGAGTTAGGAGACAACATGAAGCCATTCTGGTTCAGTGCTGTGTGGGCCTCCTGATGGTGGCCAGCCATGCTTCTGCCCATGGGTTTAGTGAAATTTACCATAAATCCTGATACTACCACAAAAGCCTCCAGCTCCTCTTTGAGAGCAGGTAGGGAGGTTGAGGGGTTTGTCAGGAAACATAGCATGTCGTCTGTGAGAGGGGCAAGTTTAAATGTTTGCTTGCCTATGGATATGCCTCCGATTACTGGCTTGCTTTGTATCTTCGGTGTGAGGGCATCCATTGAAAGAGCAAACATTGATGGAGATAACGGGCATCCATGTTGTGTACCTCAAGTAAAAAATGAGTTACTTACCTGCTCACTATGATTCTCCAGTATTGATATCTTTCGTAGATTCACATGCTTGTATCAGAATAGAGAGCAGTGCATAACCCAGCAGCGTTTGTAGGATATACCCCTTTTTTATAGGGCTATGCATCCTATACTCAAGGACTATAGAACAATATGCTGCCTCAAAATTAAAATCATGCATCTTTTGTTTGTCAGCATGTCCATATAAAATATAAAACAATAATTGACAATGAATATTAAAAAACATTCTGGTGAAAATATATATGTATATATAAATACAATATAAACAATGAAATGTACCTTAACGAAAGAGGTGCCGTAGGACAGCATTTCCAACTGCGGTGTCCGCTTTCCACGCTGTATCTAGACAATATTGCCTGGTGAACGTGTGCACAATTGTCCATGCCGCTGCTCTGCAGATGACCGGAAGTGACACTCCCACGAACAAAGTGGTGGACGTTGCCATTTTCTTGTGGAATGAGCGCAAACCTTAGAGCGCAAAGGCTTTCCTGAGTTCTCATGACATAAAGGGATAGCCGATGCTATCCATCTTGAAATGGAAGATGTTGAAAGAGCAAAGCCTTTCCTTGGCCCAGCAAAGGCGATCAGCAATTGGTCCTGTTTCCTAAAAGATTTTGTCTTGTCACTGTAAAATTTTAGACATCTGTCTGATGTCCAAAGTGTGTAGCAAACTCTCTGCTACTGAAGATGGATTTTTGAATTATGTAGGTAACACAATTGATTCGTTGAGATGAAAAACCTTAGGGACCTTGGGGATACATTTTGGATTTGTCCTGAGAAGGACTCTTTCTGATTTGAATTGAAGAAATGCTTCAGAGACAGAGAAAGCCTGTATCTCACTTACCCTTCTGGCCAAAGTGAGGGCGAGTAACAATGCCAGTTTCCGATAACTATGGGCGCAAAATCAGTTCCGCTCGCGGATTTTCGGCAATTTTGCGATCCGCGAATCGCGCGAAATTGCCGAAAAATCAGCCTGCGAGCGGATTTGCAGATATTTATTTTTTTCAGTACAGGGTGGCATCTTCGTGGATAAATATGCAGGCAGGTCTCATTCTGGCACGATGCTCCTGTCACAAAAATTAAACCTCCACAGGAAGCACTTACAGATATACATAAAGCAGGTGCCCAAGTTGAAGCTCAAATTCAGTCACGCATTATAATCAGCCCAAACAACTAGTGAGCATGGTCGAGACTAGGCAGGTGTGCTTCCTCCCCATATCTACCGCCTACAATTAGATGTGATTCTTGATGGATGTCTTTGCATCCACGAGTTTCTCGAGCGCAATCCCCGTGTACTTCCTGTGACCAGGAGGCTGCTTCCTTCTCATCTGCTGCTCTGATCGGTCTCTGACCCTTTAAACAAGAGGCATGTGAACTCGCACGGAAGCCCCGCCCGTTTGGCCCCACACACACTAGGGTATGCAACGTCTTTGCACCCTTTCCTCACAATGATGAACAGCTCACTCGAGGGACCTCTGCGCCTTTCGGCGCGGTGGCAAAATTACAGACACACATGGTCACTGGAGACAACTCTTCTGGCCCTTTACGCAGCTGTAGTGTGGCAAAAGCACTATACATTTACCCAACTAGGTAGCACTTACTGATTAGACAGTAGAAAGTACTCCAGTTGAGTAGAGGTATGGAACAACACGGTGGCATCTTCATGGATAAATATGCAGCAGGACTCATTCTGGCACGATGTTCCTGTGACCGAGTTGAAGCTCAAATTCAGTAAAGATGTAATCCTTGATGGAGGTCTTTGCATCCACGAGTTTCTTGAGCGCAATCCCCATGTACTTCCTGTGACCAGGAGGCTGCTTCCTTCTCATCTGCTGCACTGATCGGTCTCTGACCCTTTATAAACAAGACGCATGTGAACTCGCATGGAAGCCCCGCCCGTTTGGCCCCGCCACACACACACTAGGGTACACGACATCACATTATTGCAAATGGCAAAAAAAACAGCGAGTTCGCGGGAAAATCCGCAAATTCGCGGATTTTTTGCCATTTCACGCGAATTCGCGGACCGCGGATCCGCAAAATTCACCCATACTTAGTTTCCGAGAGACGAACTGTAACTCAGCCTTGTGAATCGGTTCGAACAGCGGTTTCATGAGGCATGATAACACTACATTGAACTGCCATGGAATGGACAGCTGCTTAACAGGTGGGAATACTCTGAACAGTCCTTTTAAAAACTCCTTTATAATCCTCTGTGACAAAAGCATAGGATGATTCAGTGTTCTACGATACCTTGAGATCGCTGGAAGATGTACTTTTATTGAAGCATGAGATAACCCGGCTTTAGCCAGATGAAGCAAGTACGGAAGAATTTGCTCTGGCAAGCAATGAAAAGGATGCAGATGTTGATCAGAGCACCAATGGCAAAATCTTTTCCATTTTGCTGTGTACGTTTTATTGTTAGATAGCGCTCGAGAGTTCGCTAATATATCCTTGCAGTCTTGAGGGATGTCTAAGGAATAAAATTCATGCTCATGAGGTGCCATGCTGAAAAGTTCAGCGAGGTGGGTGAAGAACTTGCCCTTTTCTCATGGAGATTAGGTCTTGCATCAATGGAAACTGTACTCTGGGATTTACTGACAGCTTTAGGAGTTCAGAGAACCAGAATTGCCTCAGCCAAGCTGGGGCTACAAGGATCATATGGCATGATTCTGCTCTCTTTTTCTGCAATATACTTGGAATGAGAGGGATCGGGGGAAATGCGTATGCAAACATTCCTGTCCAACGAATTTGTAGCGCATTTCCCCATGGTCCCTTCTGGGGGAATCGACTTGCAAAATGTTTGCATTTCTTGTTGTGCTGATTTGCAAATAGGTCCAGAGTTGGAGTACCCCACAATTTGAATATCCTCAAGAGTGAGATTGATTTAGCTCCCATTCATTACATATTGAATCCGATCTGTTTAGTTGATCTGCTTTTGTGTTCTGTATTCCAGGAACATGCTGGACTTGTAGACAAATGTTGTGTTGGATCAATCAGTTCCAAATCTCTTGGGCTTGTGCCGAGAAACTTTTTGACTTTGTGCCTCCTTGTTTCAGCAAGTAAAACATTATTGTGGTACTGTCTGTTTTGACTAAGACAGGTGAGTTTTGGATCCTGGGTAGGAAGGCTTGCAGTCCCAGGAACACCGCTCGTAATTCGAACATGTTGATGTGTAATTGGGCTTCTTGCATTGACCAGTGGCCCTGTATTTCCAGTTCCTGAAGATTGGCTCCCCAACCGTTTAACGAGGCATCTGTTGTCATGACATAAGGTGGAGATTGAGGTTCAAACAGAAGGCCTTCTGATAAATTGTTCCTGATGCCGCACCATGACAGAGCTTTTCTGATCTGAGGGTTGATTGAAATTTGATCCTCGAAGGATACTTGGGCATCTACTCATTGCTTGTCGAGTAGTTCTTGCAGCGGCCGCATGCAAAGTCGACATTGGGGACTAATGGAATGCAGGAAGATATCATTCCCAGCAATGATTTGTAGATCCTCACTGAAGTAAACCTTTTTGCTTTTAATCTTGCTGTCAGTTCCATTTTTTTTGCGTGCGCTCTTTCGAGGGATATGCCTTTGCTTCCTGTGTTTGTAATGTGGCTCCTAGGAACTGTAGTGATTGCGCTGGAACCAGTTAGGACTTTTCCATGTTGACTCACAGTCTTAATTTCTGGAGTAAAGTCATGCAGCATTCTAGGGTTTGATGTGCTTCCTTGAATGATGCACCTTTTATCAGCCAGTCGTTCAGATACAGATATATCTGGTGGCCTTGCTGTCTCAGATGCGCTGCGACCGGCACTATGCATTTTGTGAATACCCTTGGTGCGGATCTGAGGCCGAAGGGTAACAGGTTGAATTGGTAGTGGCGCCCTGCCACTGTGAATCTCAGATACTGCCTGGGTTTTTTGGGAATTGGTATGTGAAAATAGGCATCTAAGAGATCCAAGGATGCGCAACACCAGGAGAATCTCTTGGAGCAACAGCATACAAAACAATGTCTTTTTGATATATTTGTTCAGGCTTCTCAGATTCATTACCTGCCTCCATTTGGTGGACTGCTTCTTCCTCATGAGGAAAAAATGTGAGTAGAATCCTTTCCCTCGCTGTGCTGTTGGCTCCTCCTCTATAGCTCCTTTCACAACAAGGGCCAGGACTTCCGTCTTGAGAGCCGAGAGATGATTCTGGTTTCTGTGAATGGGAGGTCGCTTTGGAGGTTTTTGTATGAATTCCAGGGTGAGACCTTGATGTATTATGTCCAACACCCATCTGTCCGATGTTATTGACAGCCACTGATGCAAAAAGCGAGAGAGGTAATGAATCTGATCGGGGTGTAACGTGGCAGATGGCACTTGAGAAACATCACTGTCTTCTATTGGAGCCCTGTGTCTTTCCTCCCACGGCTGGATTTCTCCCAGACTGCTGCTGATAAGAGGTGTTAGTAGATCGAAATTGTTGATTACGGTTGTATTGACGATATCCTTGTTGATAAGGTTGATATCTGTTTGTTTGAAAAGATGACCTTTGATTGAAACGACCTCTTGACCCTCTTCCACGAAAAGTTTGAAAATGTCCTTGCTGCAGAGAACCTAAGGCTTTTGCAGTATCCGTGTCAGCTTTTATTCCTTGAAAAGCTTCATCAATGGGTTTTCCGAAAAGATTCTCTCCATCAAAAGGCATATCTATTATTTTTGCCTGCACTTCGGGTCTGAAAGATGTAGCTTTCAGCCACCCTTTTCGTCGAAGAGACACTGCTCCAGCCATTTGTTTGAATCCAATAGACAAAATGTCCATGGCTATGTCGATGGACTCTGAAGTCGCCCTAGCTCCATCCTGTAGAATTACAGCCGCCTCTTCCTTCTTGTCGTCCGGGAGATGAGCTAGAAGTGGAGCATTGTCCGACCAAATTTGCCGATTAAAACGACTGACAAGCGCCAATGCATTTGTAGCTTTAATAGAGACTGCTGCTAAAACTGCAAAGCGCTTCCCTGCGCCATCCATTTTTTTCCACCATGTCTTCTGCTGGTGAAAAAGCCGGAGCTGGCGATGGAACTGGCGTAGAGATAAAATATTGATCCCACTCATCCACGTCAAGATCTCCTTGCATCAATTCTCCCTCCTCTGGTTGATCCTCAGGTTCGCTTTCCACAAAGTCATCCCTAATAGTTATCATTTTAGGGGTATGCACCGCTTGCACCTCTGGAGGAGGCTGAACTACCGGAGTCTGAACAGCCTGCTGGGGAACATTCGTAGTGTTGGCTGCAGGAGTATTAGCATCTGGAAAACGGTGATAATAGTCGTTGATCATATTTCTCAAATCTGAGACTAGGGAGATAGGCATAGATATTGCGTCTTCCCTGGTATTGTACTTCTCATCATCTTCATAGGCTTCCTGGAATGAGTCGTACCTCTTGGAGGCTTGAACTGGTCTTACTGCAAATGTCAGCTCTTCCTGAACTTCCTGGATGTCTTCTTCATCAGTCTTCTGGCTTTTGATTTGGAGTTGCGAAGGGCTATAAGATACTGCATACGGTCCCTCATCTTCTGACTCCTGTAAGTCCAGCAGTTTGGACGGTGGAAGCGGCAACATTTTCGTCCAAGATGTGAATTCTGCTGTTTTCTTATCCCTCAACGTCGAGCCCGTCAATGTTGGAAACCTTTTTATTGTAATGGACCGTGTCATTGGAGATTTGAAAGTTGTCGCCGACGGTACTCTCGTCGACGAGGTTTGTACACTCGCCGTCGACGCTGTCGTCGATGTTCCCGTCGACGATCTCATCGTCGACGGTGTCGTCGATGATATTTTTGTCAATGATGACGACGCTGCTGTCGTCATCAAGACGGTCGTCGTTGGCGTCGTAGTCGACGCTGAAGTCGTCAACGTATTCTTCAGGGTCGACACTGAAGATACCTTGATCTTCGTCGACGGGAGCAATGATGGAGCTTTTTCCACAGAGGATTTCTGCAGAGGTGTATGAGGCAAAGATGTTGATGAATCTTTGGCCTTTACTTTCTCTGTTTTTTGTCTCTTCGCCTCAACTTGCTCCTCAGACAACTCCCTCTTATGTTTAGAAGAGTAGTGTCCCCTAGCTCCCTTCTCAGAGTCAGAGCCTGAGGCAGTCTTCGTTTTCTGAAGCCATAATAATCGCGCTTCTCTGTCTTTTAAGGTTTTGGCTGAGAAAGTGCGATAGTACTTGCACTCCTTAGGCACGTGATTAGGGTGAAGACAATATAAGCATTCCTTGTGGGGGTCCTCAGAGTATAATCTGGCCTTCCCACAAGATTTGCAAGATCTGAAAAGCCTCTTCTTAGAGCCTTCAGACATGGTGAAGTAAAAGATGAAAAACACAGTACCTCAGTCCAGGAATTGTAGAAAAGGTCAAAAGTTCACCAATAAACCAAGAACTGAGCAGAGCTCTGAGAGACTCCTTCTCACACGACGGAGGTTGGAAATCAGAGGTATGGTGGCTCTGCTGGGGATTGTGATCTCAGGGCTGGCAGCTGATTGGGTGGTGTTTGGGCCACATAATGATGGTGATAGCTACCAGAATATATACTTCCCTATGAGTTTTCTATGCAGTTTTTTTCTATTACTGCTATGGTTATTCTTTTACTGTAAGACTCCCACCATGACGACGGGGAAGATACAAGCATGTGAATCAACGAAAGATTCAATACTGGAGCAAGGCGATGATAAAGCCCCATTTAACCTTATCTAGGTTTAGGGGATTTATTATTAACCATGATCCTGTTGGTCATGCTCGGACCTAGCAGAGTTGTTTGACGGATCTTGGACCTGAAGGACCAATTGACTCTGCCAAAGGCCTTCTCTGCATCAATCGAGAGAAGGACCAAGGGTTCTTTTTATCTCTCTGTGGCTTCTTTTAGGGGGGCAGCAAGCTTGGTGTTGTCTCTTGCATGCAGAATCTTTATAAACCCACTTTGTTGGTGTGAAATAAGTTATGGCTAGATCTCATGGAGTCTGGTCTGCTGTGAAAATGTTTACATCTGTCTTCAATAAGGCAATAAGGCAATTGGCCTGTACTGGGAGCAAAGCAAGTGGTCTTTATCAGTCTTCACGATTAACGTCAGTCCTGATTCCAACATGAAGTTTGCAATCATGGCAGTTTAAAAATATGATTAAACACCATGGTCAACAGTGCAGCCAATAAGCTCAATTAAGTTTTATGAAAGGATGCCGGGAAACCATCCAGGACCGGGAGCCTTCTGGCCAGGAAGGAGTTTTATAGCATTCACGACTTCTTTCTCCGAGATGTTGACCTGTAGCTCGAGACAGTCTTGTCTGAGTAGCTAACATCTGAAGTCATCCCGGGAGTTATCTGGGGTGTCTGGACTAAGCCCTGGTTCTGTAGAAAAGGAATTACAGTATTCTGTGAAGACTGAGAGGATATTCTGTGTTTTGGTATGAGTCATCCCTCTCACTTATTTTATTGCTCCAATCTAGTTTTGGGTACGGAGAAGCTTTTGTTTATAAGCTTGGAGCCTATCGGCTTTGTCGCCCTTATCATAATACTTCTGCTTAGAGTTTCTTAGCCCCCTCCGGCATCACTAGATGCTTCAGCTCCCCTTTTGCCTTCCGTAGCGTCTGATACGTTCTTGGGACGGTGTCTATTTTATGCTAAGCCTCTAATTGCTAAGTCTCTAGAGCTTTTTTTCTGTTTGTCTAATTGCTCTAAAATGTTGCAGTGTAGGCGCTCAGCTCCCTTCCCTCCGTATTACCACTTTTGCTGCGCCCTCTATAGTATGTCAGTGAACCTGTGGTGTTTTTATTGAAATAAGGCCTTGTGGCCTACCAAACGTTTTCCCGCACGATGTGGTCTCAACGTGCCACTTTGCTAACCTGCCATTGTCTAGAAAAGGTTGGTTTTGAACCATCAAAGTGAGCACTAAGCTGCGTGATCCAAGAGAATCTTAGAGGCAGATTTACAGGCCCCTTGTGCTACCGGTGCGTCACTTTTTGTGTCGTACCAGTTGCGCATTTTACTGCTCCATATTTACAAGGACAGGAAAAGCCACACTGCGTGGATTTTCCTGTCCTTGTAACTATGGCCGCTTTGCATGCAGCAGTTTGTGTGAAAGGGGCGTTCCATGGGTGTTGCTGAGGATTTCCCATGGTACCAGACACATTTCCAGATTTTACGAGGAATCCTGAATCTGGAAATGTGTGTGAATGCTTGACCTCCCCAGAAGAGGCATAGGGAGGCGCAATAAGGATAAATGTATTCATGAAGAGAAATGTATTACTTTCTCCTTGTTTCTTTTCCTCTTTCTATGCGTGCTGCAGCACACATAGAAAGAGGAAATCACATCTAATGATTGTTAACAATAATTGAAACAATGACGTTTTTCAACTTATATGTGTGCTAATGCAGCACACACAGAAGTTGAAAAACAACACTTCAGATTGTTTTTGTGTAGCAAGGGAACCCTTCCTGAACAAAACAATCTCCCCATGAAACAGGCATCCTTGCACCATGGTGCAAGGGTGCCTGCTCCGGCGCATGGCAGAAGTTTGTGAACCAGTGCAGGGCGAAGCACAAAGATGCGACATATTGTTGTAAATATGTTGCTTCCCTGTGCTTTGAAAGTGACTCAGTGCACTGAGTCACTTTCTTGTAAGTCTGCCCCTTAGAGTCTATGGCAGATATAGGGCAGGCTAGTAATTAGTCTTGCGATATCAAGAAGTAAACCCAGAGGGAATGGAGCATGCATGCAGCGCTGGAGCCCTATCCACTGCCACATCCAAAATCGAGTGAAAGTCACTTTCGAGAAGGAGGTGTTCCCTAGAAAATTATGCTACTATGGCCATTAACACCACATAAAATTAGTAATTTCCTTTGTTTGGTGAACAGAGAGCAATAAGCATAAGTCTCAGGGATCCCAGCCGGAGCCGAAGCCCATATGTGTAGTGTGGAATTAGGACTGAATCCAGTAGAATCTGAGTCGTTGTGTGTCTTTTTGCAGGAGATACGTTTCCTGCGCTATTACTATATCTATGTCTTTGCCCTTCAGCCACAGAAACAGAGCTCTTCTTTTGATCAGGGTATTAAGGCCCTGAATCTTTAGTGTGAGTACTGTCAGAGTGTGCAGCCCATGAGGCATATAGTATTGTATTGGCTTATCTCTGGGGAATGTCAAGTAATTCAGGGGGTGGCACTGTCTAATAGATGTGGAGAATAGGTAAGGGCTCTGGGCCCACCCATCCTGTCTTGTCACATAGTTAGGGAGAGTAGGATCTTTGACATGCAGATATCTAACACTCAAGAACAAACAAAACCGAGACCATAACTGACTAGTGGTCATCATATGAATCAAATCAAGCAATCAAGTTTAAAACATAAATAATCGACTGAAAAAGGAAAAAGAGTAAAGAAAGTCACAATTGTGCAGCTGGAAGGGTTGCCATTAGGGCTAGCTCCAGTAAGTGTTTCCGAGCCCTCAATGATGTTCCTGATTGTCTCTACATCTCAATAGGAGGTACCGACGGTGGTCAAGGTCCAAGCCCAAGATGCCCTCTCTCCGCGACATGGGTTCTACAAATGAGGGCGCAGGTGAAACCTGGCTGGGCACCCACTCAAATGGGTGCAGTACCGTGGCTCCGCACACTCAATGTCTGGGGGATGGATCATCATTCATCAGTCTTCTGGAGCTGAGGGTGAGTGATCTTCTCTCTCCTTTTGGCGCCATAGTCTCCTTTTTTCTGATCAGGACTTTATAGTGAGTTCCATCGCAGCAGTTGGAGATACTGTCTTCTCCAATATCAAGAGAAGAGATAAAATCAGCAATTACCTCATTAGCTGCGGGCCCGGCCGCCGGCCCAGACTCGTTACCCTTGGAGTTTTATCGAACTTTCAGCAGTATCCTGTATGGGGAGTTTGAATCCCTGTTCTTATCTGCTCAGGGGGGCCAGACACCAGAGTCGTGGCATCAAACTACTATTGTAGTTTTTAAGAAAAAGGACAAACCTGAGCTTATTTCCTCATCCTATCAACCAATCTCCTTAATATGTGCTGATAGCAAAATCTATGCTAAGAATATAGCATCTAGATTGGGAAGGGTCATCACTCGCCTAGTTTCTATTCGCCAACACGGCTTCATACCTGGTCGTGACACCTCCGATCATATTAGGCGGGCAATTGGCCTATTTGACTGGGCCCTTGCGTGCAAACAACCTTTGGCGATGATCCTGTTGGACGCCGAGAAGGCATTCGACAAGGTCTCTTGGGATTTCCTCTGGCAACTACTGAGATTTAATGGTTTTCCACAAGAATTTATCAGAGCTATACAAGCTTTATATATCTCTCCTAAAGCTTTGGTTCGGATTTTCGGACAGGAGTCTCGTCCCTTTTCCATTAACAGAGGAACCCGGCAGGGCTGCCCCTGCTCTCCACTTTTATTTTCTATTTATATCGATCCCTTGTTGAGTAAACTGAATAGAAATCCAAGGATACAAGCGATTATGGTCAATAATGTGTCCTATAAAACATTTGCTTATGCCGATGATGTCGCTATTTTCACAAAGGACGTAGGTTCGGCTCTCAGTTTATGATTCTGCTAAACTGTTTGGGCAAGTTTCTGGTTATCGTCTTAACACCGATAAAACGCAAGTTGTACATTCTGATTTTTTTAAACCTATAGGGCTCCCAATAACCCCAGTTGCCACCTATCTGGGTGTTAAGATTACCGCCGCAGTAGAGAAAATTCCTGAAAATAATATTTTGCCAATTACTAAAAAGGTAAACCAAATACTGGAAATATTGGATCATTTACATCTATCTCTCCACGGCCGCTCTAATGTTCTTAAAATGTAAATATTCCCTAAATGTTTATACTTATTTAGGACCATCCCCATTGAATTCCCAATGAAGTGCATCCTTAGTGCAGAAAGGGCATGCTCTAGATTTTCTGGCGGTACCATAAACCTAAAAGGGCATCTAAGTGGCTGATACTGCCCAGATCAAGGGGTGGTCTGGGTCTGCCTTCTTTAATGCTCTATCACTGGGCTGCATTGTTGCTGCATATGGGAGTGCTAATTTCAGGGGATATCTGGACAGTGCCTGAATTTGCCAGACCTACGATTTATGAGATATTACTTGGAGAAGCTGCCCATAAATGCTTAGCAAGCATCTTTGAACCAGCTTATTACAAGAAAACCAAATTTAAAATCATCTATTCAGCTTATTCAGTCTGGCGGAAAATTCTTCTCCAATTTGGGATCCCAAACATCAGTGCACATACCCCTCTCCCAGCTCATGGTCTTCTGCCTTTAATATTTCAGGATCCTTCTACTCTTCGATGGGCTAATTTAAGAATTAGAAGTCTGGGTGATCTTTTTTTGGATGGCCATCTTATCTCTTTTTTAGGTCGAGGTAATATCGGCAGACCGGAAGTCCGAGATTTATTGTCAGTAAGAGGGCTGCTTTATCCCTCCCTCTTTTTGGCTCTCCCTCCATTGGCTGGCTTCCTAAACGGAGGCCAGCCATTGGAGGAGAGAGCCGTCCTTCCGAATAGGCTCCGTCTTTTTCGGATTTGGGGGCGTAAGTTTTGCTGTTCTTTAGACAGTGACGTAGTCTGTCACTCATAACCACAAAACCACGCCCCCAATTCCGAAAAATTCAGAAGCTTGCAGCCGCCATTTTGCAGCTGTCCCTCCGAGCACCTACAGGCTCGCACGCAAGTCCGCTCCCCAAAAACCTGGTAATGGAATGTTGGGGTGCTGCAGGCAAGGAGCGGGGTGCACAGTTCAGCCTGTGTGGGCCCCCAGTGCTGGAACAGTACGGCCGCTGCAGCATTCGCGGATGGCGGTCCGGGGCTCTGGGCTTCACGGCGAGCTGCCCCCCTCCATTCTCCGCCGCTCGGAGCAGGTAACTCCCCCTCTCAGCCTCGAGATGTCTTTCCCTGAATCTTACAGTGTATATTGATCGCCTTCTCTCCTTAGCCGAGGTCGGGACGGGGTGGAGGGGGTCGTGGGGGGTTGGAGTCCACTTTCTGCTGCACCTCTGTTGCCATTTGACACCCAGGGCATCTTTCGATGGCAGCGATAGGGGGTGGTCTACGGATTGGTTTCGATGGGTTGGGAGGCCAGAGACGGAGTGAGTGAACAGAGAGGGAGGGAGGGAGGGAAGGAGTGAGGGGGATCCACAGTGACTCCCAGCCAGCCTTTCAGAGATAAGGAAAGGGTCTCCCCATGTAATCATTTGGCACTTTTCTCGTGGTTGCTGACAGCGTGCTTTTCAGTGTCCTAGTCCTGTGCAGCCCTCGCCCCTGCAGTCGTCTCGCTACAGTCGAGCCACGGGCAGAGAAAGGGGGACACCTGTGCTGTTTAGGGGGGTGGGAGGGGTCCAGACATACCCTGAGCTCGAAGGGTCTGGTGCCTTGCAGAAGACGTGGGATATAGACATTTGGCGACGAGGAAACGAGGTAAGCGGTCGTAACGGGAAAATAAATCAGTAGGTTACACCTTCGCTGATCCAATAAGTACCCCGTGCCTTGCCGCCCCCTCCCCCCAAAATATAACCCAACGTCCCTAATAGGTGTTGATTTATTTGGCTGCTGCCAAGTGAGGTTTGCCCACTAGTGTCGCGGCGTGCCGCTTGGGTAAAGCTACTTCTGTGGTCGCATCAGTGCATGTGGGGACGGGGTGTGTGACGGGGGTATACTGAGGTGCGGCGAGCCCTGCTGGCACAAGAGGGCGGCATGCAGGGTGCCACCTCAGCTGAGCACTGGGTGCCAGGGACACCTGCGCCAAAGGTGCGTCCAAAACATGGCACTTTAAACAATAATGATAACTAATAAACACGTGGCAGTAGAGGGGCCTCAGACGCGCCGTTGCCACCTTTTTCATGACACAAACCCGCGAGTCGCTGCGGTTTGTAATTTTCGCCGCCACCGCCTCAAGAGTAATTCGTCCCCGCGCTTTCTCCACGCCTTTCTGGCAGAGTAAGGGCTTTACTCTGGCTCTGGGCGCGGGGTGGACTCGAGGATGCGATTGTGTTGTTGAAGCGGATTGCGCGTCACTGGGGAATTCTCTTTGCCTCGAGTGGGATAGTGATAGTTTGGTTTTTTTATGTTCAACTGCGACTGAAATGAGGATTACAGTTTCACTCACTGTGCACCTGCCATATTGCACACCTGAATGTGCGTGCTTCTATGTGGTTGTTATTATATGTCTGCCTGAGGCTGTGTGTGGTTGCCATGTGAGTGCAGTCCAAGGGACTTGTGTGCGCGCAGCCTCATGCACACGTGTGCCTTCCAGTGCCTGCCTCCTTATCCCCTCAAGCGTGTCAGCACGTGTAGTCATGTTTTCTTCTGCTATGACATGTTTTATTGCGAGTTTATGTTACGGCGGACGTGCGTTGCTGCCCGTGTGTCTCTATTTGAGGTGCTTCGGGTGTTGGTGTGTGTGTGTGTGTGTGTGTGTGTAACTGTCAATGATGCTGTGCAGGTGCTGGTATGCACATATGCATGTAAGGGCGACTAGTTATCTTAATGGTGTTGTACTGATTGGTGTTTACTGCCATTGCTACTGTATGTGTGCGTCAGTGTAGGGAATACTCCTGTGCGATTAGCAGTGATGTATGTGAGGAGGTGTATTGTGGGGTCTTTGTGGCTGCTTCTGTTGATTTGTGTGCACCAGCGTGCCTGAGCATGTTGCTGTTCCTGTCAATGGTGCCGCGTATGTGTTGATGAATGTCTGTGCTATTCAGTGATGCCATAAATGGGGTTTTAAACTGTGCCCGGGTTCCTAGCGCTGGCAGTACAGCATTTGGCTTGTTGCTGTCTATGTGTGAGTCTGTGTCTTCGCAGCAATGTATGTGCGCTAGCATGTCTGTTACTGTGCGTGCGTGTTAATAATAGGAATGCTATGTGTGTTTTGTTAGTGTTGCAGTCTGTGAAGGTTTTTGTGTTCTCTCTCTCTCTCTCATTGGATGTGCAAATGAAGCAGTGTGTGGCTCTGTCTGACAGCGATGTTGCGAGTATATCGGTGTTCTGTATCAGTGGCGTATGTCTTTGTCAGTGGCACTTTTAATGTTGTGTATCTCTCCGTCTTCTCTGTCAGTCAATCCGTGTGTTGGTTGTTCTATGTGTGTATGAGTGACGCCACAGGTATGATGGCTTGTCTGTGTTACTTTGCGTTGTGTGTGTGTCTATGTAGAGTACATGTTTAGGAATGTTGTACAGCTCCGTGTGCACGTGTCAGCGACGCTGTATTTGTCATGTGACTGCGTGTGTGCCTGTACCAGTGTCTCTGTGAGTGTGTTGGCGTAACTGTGACGCTTTGTGTGCTCAATAGCGTGAGTCAATGATGCTGTGTAGCTACACGTGTGTGTACCCTTGACACTGTGAGTGTATTGTTGTGTCAGACACTGAGCACGTGTTATGCTGAGTGCATTGCTGCTTTAGTACCAGTGATATCGTCCTATGGGGGGGTCTGCGTCAGCGGTACTTTTGGCCGTGTGCAGCCGTGTGTGCTTGCATGTGCACATGATGCATTGTGTGCGGGGTGTGTGTGTCTGTACGTGGTGAGACCTTGATGCTTTGCATGTTGTGTAGTTCAGTGTGGCATTACATCTGTTTGCTTGTGGGTCAGCGTTAATCAATAATGCTGTAAACATATACACAGTGCCTTTTGGAGGTAATCTTGTAATGTGTCATCAAGCCAAGCGATTTTATCGTCATTATTGCATTCTATTGTTTTTTGCCTGCATGTTGTTATGGCTTTTATTTTTTAAACAATAAACGAACCGAAGCTCTATAATGCAGTGTGTGGTTTGTGTAACGGTCAATCATGTTTGTGTACGAGTGTCAGTGTCTTTAAAGTTGTTTGTGTGACTCTGTACTAGTGATGGTGTAGCTGTGCTGGTGCGCGTGTGACGCTGTGTGTGCATGTATCAGAGGGCTCTGTTCCGTGTCATGCTCTCTATATGCACCCATGAGGTTACGTAGCTCCGTATAGCTGTACTGTTGTGTTAGTGTGTTTGTGTGTTCGTGTTGCTCAGTAATGCTGTGTGTGTGCATTGTGTCAGTTATCTTGTGTGTTGGTGCGCCTGTGTGAGTGTTGTGTGAAGGTCTCTTTGTACTAATGATGATTTCTAAGTTTTGGTTTGAGTGACATTGTGTATCATGTGTAGCTCTGTGAGCACGTGTTTCTGTGATAGTATGTTTGTTGTGTGTTTCTATGTGCACCAAATAGTGTGTTGGTGTGTTGGCGTGTCTGTCATCCTTTGTGTGTTGTGTAGCGCCGCATGGCAGTACTGCTGTGTGGTAGGGTGTCTACATTGCTGAGTATTGCTGTGTGAGGGAGCGTTTTGCCACTGACAGTTACGCAGTGTGTTGGTGCGCCTGTCTCTGTGTTGTGTGGCTCTCTCTTTGTACCAGGGAGGCTGCTGGTGTGTTGCTGTGTGCTGCATAGTTTTTTACGCATGTGACGCTGCTTTTGTGGCGTGTCTCTTGTGGACACGCGAGGCTTTGGGTGTGTGTTGCCGTGTCTGGGAGGCGTTGCGCGTCGGTATTGCTGTGCGTGGGTGTGTTAGTGCCTCTCTGTCAGCCGGCGGTGCCGTCTCCCTGCCAGCGGCGCTCTATTGTTATTTATTGTTTATTTATGAGGCGCTCCTGCAGCTGGGGCAGCCGCCCGAGCCCGCCTTGGTGCGTCGGCGTCTGCTGCTGCTGCTGCACGCGGCCTCATTCCTCTCTCCTTTTATCCTTCTCACATTTCCGTTTTCTTCGGCGGATGCTGTTTATCTCTGATGCATCTTTTCCCCTCGGAGTCTCTGTGTGCTGCAGAGCTTCGCCTCACCCCACCCCACCTTCCTCTCATTTTCCATTTCCACTCATTCCTTATATTTCAGCCTCTGGCTCCAGTACAGAATCCATCCATCAACCCACCATTTCATCCATCCATCCATCCATCCATCCATCCATCCATCCATCCATCCATCCATCCATCCCCACCTCAATACCCCAGTTTCTCTCTCTCCCTTTCCACCATCCCTCTCTCATCCTTTATTTGTCTCTCTATCCAACATCTTTCTCCTCCACTCTCGCTCTTTCTGACTCCCTCTCCATTCCTTCTTTTGTGTTATATTTTCCCTCTCCTTCTCTCTCCACCGTCATCTGCATCATCCTTAGTCTGTCGCCCCCTGGGCCCGCCCCTTTCTCTCGACCACACCTCCATCACAGTTTCTCTATCCATAGCCATGTTCTTCTCACTACTTTCTCTGCCTCGGAGCTGCCTCCTTCTCCCACCTCTCTCTTGCTCCCCATCAATCACGCTCTCTTTAGCAGCGCCCCTACTTCCCCTCTTTCTACCCATCTTGTTAAATTATTCCCCTTCTCCCTCTCTCCCCTACCCCGCATCTTTCTCTCGTTCACCCTTCCTCCCACTTCCTCTGTCTCTCACTTCGTTTTGCGCTTTTCTCTCTCCCTGTCTCCTTTTTTCTCTCTTTTCAGTCTCTTCACGCCTCCTTTATTCCTGTCTTTCTGTCAGGCAGTCATGGGACACGCAGGCTGACAAAATAACAATCTGACTCAGTGAGACTCTGACAGGGTCCACTGTCAGAGAAAAGACAGGAAGATGGAAGGGCAGACTCACAGCAACAGTCAGAGGTAGGCAACATCATACAGTCGTGGACACACTGACCACACAAGAACAACGTGACTTCGTGACACAGGCAGGCAGGGTCACAATGTCATAGAAGAGGCAGGAAGAAAGTTACGGGTTCACATCTCCTCAAAATCAGTTCAGTCTTCTATGCTTACAGGGGTCAGTACATGGAGCGCCATTATAGCTACTAAGCTTAACTAACATCAGATATTTAATATGCAGGAAAATGCTCCAAAGTGTTCTATTACAAAAGGCACTACAGTTACTGTTTTTATTCCTCTCAGATCCCACTTCACCCACAACCTATTAGTAATTCAGTGCTTAATTTGTAAATAAAAAAGTGCAGAGTCCAAGGCATTGCTTACCAGGCCACTGCAGGGGACGCCTTTCCTTTCTGTTGTGCCATATAAGTGTGTTTGTGTGCCTGAATCTTGTTTTGTAGGTGGCTCTATGTGTGGATGGCTCTGTCTGTGTGAGGGTGGCTCTGTGTAGGTGGCTCTATGTGAATGACTGTGTGGGTGGCTCTGTATGTGTGTGTAGGTGGCTTTCTGTGTGTGGCTCTGTGTGGGTGTAAATGCAATAGGTCATGCATTTGCGAGCGATTAAGCTATTGGCATTGTAAATGACAATGCTATTTATTTATGATTTAAAAAAAAAAGTCATGAGCAATGCCAATAGCTCTACCTTTAATAATGCCGAGACCATTGCATTGTAAATGCTTGTCTGATATGCAAGGAAGGTCTGGGGTCCCAACTAGTCACTTTTTTAAATACCTACAAATCAGGAGCTATTTATCTAAAGTTATGCAAGAAGGACCTGAAAAGTTTCAGAAAATATCCTTAGTGGAAACTATAGAGAAAAGGGCAAGGATTGGGATAATATATAAAATACTAATATCTAATCAGCCAGATGACCTGATTGTCCAAAGTGAAAAATGGGACAGAAAGCACGGGCAGGAAGATATTGACCTTTCTGCCTCTCTTGAATTGGCCAGTCAAATTCTGATTACTGGTAGCTTGAGGGCCCAACATTACATGTCAGCCTTCGACCTATATTACACTCCTGGAAAAGTCGCCAAATAGTCTAATTCTCAGGGGAACTCATTTTAGCAGATGTGGTCTCTTGGCTGCTGACACTTTACACATGTTTTTCTCTTGTCCTAGGCTCTCAAACTACATACAGGATATAGAAATCTTTCTCACTAAGGTCTCTGGGAAGGTTGTTAGGTTAACACCTAGTTAGTTATCTTGGGAGTTGAACAACTACATAACCTGGGAGGGCGTAGCAAACCAGAAATATGTTTCTTATTCTTAGTTATGTCTACATACAGATCAGCGATTACTGCCCAATGGATCAGTACTGATCCCCCTACTTTTATCAACTGGAGATCCCGATTGCCAGCAATTTATAATATGGAAACAGCAGTCTACAGATTAAAAGGGCGAAAACGACAGGAAATGGGGCGTAAAATATGGTCCCCTTTAGCGTTGTGGATAGGCTAAGCCTGTTTTTTTTATCTGGTTTTCTTTATATTCTTGTCTCAATCAGTTTCCTATGCTTCACCCATAGTTTACCCCTTTTTTCACTTTCTGCTTTTTATGCTGATCTGTCTTATGATAGGATTTTTTCTTTTGTCTTTCTCTTAATCTCTATTACATATGCCATGTTTTGCTTAATTCACAGTTGTTGTAATGCTCTGTTTTGCCATAACTTAAGTTTTTCAAATGTATTGAATTAAGAGAAAAGAAAAAAAGTTTTTAATAATAAAAAAAACAATACTTTATAGTTTTTGGGGTGCGCCAGGCTCCTTGAGTGCTGGTTCTAGCTTTTGAGCCGGTTGGGGTAAGTTGGTCAGCATCCGTCGACAGACCCATTATTTCCCTTGCGTCCTGAGTCACTCTCACCATGTTCAAAGTTCCTTTATAGGAGAAGATTAAGCGAAAAGGTTGACCCCAGCCATATGGTATTGCCTCTCTTTTGAGGTGGGTTGTAATATCTTCCAACTTTTTCCATTGCACCGAAGCCTGCGGAGAGAGACCTTGAAAAATGGAACAGAAGCTGCCAAAAAAAATATCACAGAACCCTGCAGATGAGATGCTGCTTTTATATCTTCTTTTTCTTTGAAAAAGTGCACTTGGGTGAGGACATCTGGTATCAGATTCCGCTTTTGCTGAAAAGTCAAGAAGACCCAGTGTGTGCGATCCAGTTGTGTTATTTGGGACCAGGTTGTGTAAGAGCTGCTTTAACAGACCCAGGAAAAAGCCATCAAAGTCCTTGTTAGTGATCTCCACAGAGATCCCTTGTATGCAGACAATATTTATCTTCAAATGGTTTTCCAAGTTATCCAGCTTGTCCGACATTTCTTTATGTTTTGACTCCAGCATGCTACTGTGCAAGACATAGGGTCCTGTTCCTTGATTGTGGTAGCCATGTCCATCTCTTCTTGCTCTAGTCGAGCTCCAGCCCTCTACACTTGGGAGTCCATCGATCTTGTTTCCAAGATGAAAACTCCCTGTGGAACTCTTGCACAAGGGAAAGGATGGTGCATTTAATGGTCGGTGCTTGCAATACTGGGTCATCATCCTGGTGGAGATCCACAGGGACTTGGCCGGAGCCCACACCCTCTCCCTTCTCTTGCCTTTTGCTATAAAGCATATTCTTTATGTTTGTGGGATTTGTGGGTTTCCCTTCTGCCGTCACCATTGTTGGCTGAAAGAGTCAGTCTCCTCGGCACCCCCCTCACTGCACTCAGTCCGCTCACTACGCCTCTACCCCCAGGCTGTGAGGGTCGTTTATAAGTTCTTGATCCTCAATCTGTTTATTGCTTGAGTATGGGGGCAAACTTTGATGTTGGGGTCCAACTTCCTCAAATCGCCAGGACAATCAGTCCACCACCGGCATTTGTACTGCTGTCCCTTATGCCATTTAGCTCTATCTGGCTATGTAAAAAGGGAGGTTTGGCCTTGGGACTGTAGCAAGGTGGGACCTTTTATACTGAAAAAAACTGGGAACATTACCTTGCTACCGTTCAGTGTTCCTGCTCGTTAATTCAACAGGTACACATGACGAACCAGCGTTATGTTGCGCTTAGATCTGGTTATTTATTGAACCTTTTTCTTTATGTAAATGTCAAAATTTCTTATCGATCTTAAAGCGTCCGATCATTACAGAAACACATTACATTTATATACATTCAAAATCATGATCTTTCAGTAAACAAATAAACTAAAATTGCATAACTGTGAATGTGCAATATTTAAAAACAATTACAATAATACACTGTTCTCTTTACACATTGTTTGAACAAAAAACTTGTGCAATTTGATCCCCTGAAAAATAAAGGAGCAACAGAAGAAGCCAATCAGCTCCTTCAAAAAATGCTTATCAAAAACGTGCCGACGCATTTCGAATTCCAGTGGGACTCATGGAACTCTCATCAGGGCTTTTCACTTTTCAGTGAGCCTCAATGGGTAGAAAATCTGCAGTATTCAGATTTACATTGTCTCTTTATGCCCATGTGAAGGTCCTTTCTATGTTCTGCAGAGGCTGAGTCAATAGCAGCGTCTTTTTACTAGTTCGTTGCGTTTTCTCAAATATTCACAGCACCGCTCGCTCACATTAATTTCTTTCCTGTTTGTTAATGGGCCGCGTTATGTTTGAACCAAGCCGAAATCCCGGATACCTTGTCACGGAGATTCAAACCTCTTCTGCTTTACGCAGCGTCACCGCATTCTTCCTCGGCTTGAGGACTGCTAAAAGGAAGAATGCGGTTAATGATGATGGACTAAACCCACATCAGTTGCCTGGGGGTAAGTACCTGTAATGTTCAACACTCCGTCCCTCAACCCCCTTGTTTTTGCTTTGTTCGTCCTAAGTTGGCAGGGTATGCCCAGGCGTGGGTCGCTTGCTCACTTTGCCACTGGATTCAAGCTAGCCTGGCTGATGACGGTTGATTAGCCAGAAACCGGTCCCAGGATTTATGTTTCCGGTCCAGGGAAGACATGGCTTGGCAGTTCGGGCTGGACTGTTCCCATGAGGCACAGGGTCAGACTGATTTGCATATGGCCATGTCTGAACTGGGGTGGTGGAGTGAGCTAAAGAATGATGATGGATTAAAACCCAAACCAGTTGACTGGGGGCGAGTGCTTGCAATGTTCAACACTCCATCCATCATCCCCTTTGGTTTTGCTTTGTTCGCCCTAAGTTGACAGGGTATGCCCAGACGTGGGTCCCTTACTCACTTTGCCCCTGGATTCAAGCTAACCTGGCTGATGACGGCTGATTAGCCAGAAACCGGTCCCAGCTTGTTTCCGGTCCAGGGAAGACATGTCTTGGCAGTTCGGGCTGGACTGTTCCCATGAGGCACCAGGTCAGACTGATTTGAATATGGCCCTGTCTGAACTGGGGTGGTGTGGTGAGCTAAAGAATGATGATAGATTAAACCCAGACCAGTTGACAGGGGGTGAGTGCTTGCAATGTTCAACACTCCGTCCATCATCCCCTTTGCTAAGGAGCATCTGGCTTTTAGAAAGCTCCTGAAAACTCATCTCTTTGCCTAGATTTCATTTTTCCTTTGCTCTTCGGAACACTAGAGAGCCTCTGGCTTTTAGAAACCTCCTGAAAACTCTTCTCTTTGCCTAGGCTTCATTTTTCACCCCTCGCTGACTCCAAGCCTGGACCCTCGCGAGTATCTGTGAGCGCTATAAAATGAAATAACAAAACATAACACATAACATAAAATAACTGTGTCAAACGTGTGTCATAGATTATTTTAAATTAGATTCCGACTGAATCTTATCCTGTGCATGTTGGCACACCCTGCAGTGCAGGTGTCGAAGTCTATTTCTGGCACCAGCTGGGGTCTGTTCAGGTGCTTCTTTTGAATGTTCAAATACAGACTGTTGAAATAATCCAGCAGTGACAAAATGATGGCAGAGACTGCAGTCCTAAAGCTGTCCTCTGGTATGAAGAATGTTATTTTCCTCAGGATTCTGAGGAGGAAAAAGCATGTTGAGACCCCCCTCCCCCCATTGACATCAACAAAAAGGTAAGTTTATCATCCACAATCACCCCAGATTCCTGGCTTTCACAGATGGTGCTGGAGGTTTACCCATTTCAATGGACCACATGTCTGGCGTCCAGAGGTTATATATTTAATATATTTGATTTTTAATTTGTTAAATATTATTCCTTTCTTTTTATAACCTTTTATTTATATATATATATATTTACCCCTCCGCTATCCAACACTTTCCCTACTGTTGCGCTCACTGGAGTGGGAATAGTAATTTTTATCCCTCCGCTATCCAGCACTTTCCCTACTGTTGAACTCACTGGAATGGGAATAGTAAATTTTACCCCTCCGCTATCCAATACTTTCCCTACTGTTGCACTCTTTGGATTGGCAATAGTAATTTTTGGCCCTCTGCTATCCAACACTTTCCCTACTGTTGTACTAACTGGGGTGGGAATAGAAATTTTTACCCCTTTGCTATCCAACACTTTCCCTAGTGTTGCACTCACTGGAGTTTGAATAGTAAATTTAATTAATCTGTTATCCAACACTTACCCTACTGTTGCACTCATTGGATGGGGAATAGTTATTTTTACCCCTGCGCTATCCAACACCTTCCCTACTGTTGCACTGACTTTATTGGGAAATGTAAGATTAAATATTTTTTAATAGTTTAATGTTCAATTTATTATAGATTTTGTTTTTTTTTATATTTTAAATCTATATTTATTTCTAGTTTTTATAGAATTTTAAACCTTTAACATAATTAAAAATAGTAGTTTATTAGATGTTTTATTAGAATGTATATTACATTTATTTTATTTTATTAAAATTAAATATTAAATTTAATATATATTATTTAATTTTATATTTATACTAGCTTCCTGCCCGACGTTGTCCGGGGATGAAATAGAATCTCTGCAATGGTTGTAATAGGCAAGGCAAATGTATTTCAAAACTTGCCTGTGTGTCCACTCAGAAGCCCTCGTTCGGTACCGCTGAAGGTGAGCGTGTGCTCTTCTGTATGTTGTCCTTGCCGCATATGCGAACGTGTGTGTCCGCTCCAGGTGCCGCGTCAGCCGCGAACGAGTTTGTCCGCTGTAGCGTAACTTAGACGCACCACATGACGTCAACGGCCAACAATGCCAAGTGCAACTCTTGCGGCTAATGGCAAATTCAACCTCTGCTTTTCGCAAGTTGTGGAATCCATGTTTTTGCAACTATCGCGTCTAATGGCAAATGCAACTTCCGCTTCTCGCAAGCGGTGGAATCCATGTTTGTTTTGAGGAATGCCAGGCCCATCGCTGTATGCACACGCCCCCCCATCGCCCAATAACACACCCCCAGCACAACGCTTCTCGCAAGCGGTATAATTCAGCAGGGTTGGGTTTTGACGAATGCCGCGCCCATCGCAAGCGGTATAATTCAGCAGGGTTGGCTTTTGGCAGGGTTGGGTTTTGACGAATGGCGCGCCCATCGCAAGCGGTATAATTCATCAGGGTTGGGTTTTGCCGAATGCCACGCCCATCGCTCTATGCACAAACCCCCAGCACAACACACATGCCCACAACGGACTACTTTTTCCCAAACGTTCTTTTTCCCTTCTAATGTATATGTTGGGATGGGGTGTAGCCTATGTCCATCTGCTAATACTCTCCTTTCCAACGCTGTATTGGGTGTTCCGGTTGGCGCTGTGGTTCCGGAGCATACCCGCCTCAAAGGTTTGGGCTCTCTCTTTATAATATTAATATGGATATGGATAAAAGTCAATATTTTATACATCTATATTTTTTTCATCAATATTTTTAGTCAATATTCTTGTACTTACCTGTTTAAGTATAGGAGTCAATATTTTTGTTGTCTATATTTTTTACTCGATATTTTTTACATCAATATTATTTACATCGATGTTGTGTCAGTGAACTTGTTATGAGTTTCACATTGCAGTGGAACATTACATGGGTTTAATACTCTGCATTCTCACAGACACAGAGAAAATGTCTTGTCTGAAAAACAGGCTACACTGCTACTACCACTTTGTTATACACATAGGGCATAGACAGTAGTCATTATATGAGGAAACATTTGATGTGCCCCCCCAGCTCATGGGAGAGGTCCTAGACCTTGCATTGTCAAGGGCAGGTCGACGCATATGTGCACACACTAAATTAGTATGATGCTAAGGGCAAAGTAATAGTCAGGATGTCTATTTCACTTGCATTGAGTCACTTAGGGCAGGAACACACACCAGTTTACCAAGCAGGGGACATTTCTATCCCTACAGCCATCCTCATTATCTTTATTTAACTAGCAGCATTAACATGGGATGGATTTGAATGTGCTGCCTTTGATTAGTCTACAGTGAGAGATCCACAAGGAAGTGTTGTAGAGTGCCACACACTTTTCCCCCTCTTTTTGCTCATAGATACTGTTGATACCAGGACCGCAGTATTTGTGTCAGAGCAGCCAGCGTCCACACAGACACACACGACTATCCTGAGTCCTTACACACTGGACTGTGCCATTACATAGGGGTGGGCGTGAAACCTTCTGCTGTGGATACTCACTCAGTCTTCAGATCCCACAGGTCGGTGCTACTTCCCCAGACCAGATATTTACTGCCGATGGTGAACTTCAGGGAGTCTCTGCAGGCCTGGTGGCTGATGAAACGCCGCGTACTTTCCTGTGGTACTAGGTCAGACCCTGGAGAGAAAAGTCAGGTTCAGTTAGTTGGACACAAAGGGTTAAAGGCCTGGGACACTGGATAACTGGAGCACCGGGTAGAAAGGGGGGGGGGGGGTGGGGATTGTTGGAGGGGACAGGGTACTAAGTTCTACATCCTAGAACGCAGGATTCAAACGAGATATTTGGGATTTACATATACATTGCATTTATAAACAATGAATCTACATGGTGCTCCTTTACATAGCCAGTGGTTATTCTGATAATTGGCCAATGGCCTGGCACCACCTGAGTTGGATACCCTTTCCCAAAACCATCAATGCAGGCAAATTGAAATCGATACAAGCAAGCCATATTTAATACGCTATTGCTATCCTCACTTGATATATGTCTGGCTCTGGTTAAATATACCTGGGGCCTCATTTATGAGAAATGACGCATCGCTGTGTGAAGGCAGCGATGCGTCACGTCTCAGTGCTCACTCCTTGCGACATTCCTGATGCGTCATATTTAATGTATGACTCATCACGTCGCAAGAAGTTACAGATACGTCAGTATTTCTGACGTATCTGTAAGCGCAAAAGTGACGCATTGCTGGAGTGTGTCACAAAAGTGACGCAACTCCAGCAATGCGTCCTTTCACATGGGGCAAGCCCCATGTGAAAGGGCCTGCGTCAGTCTTACGCCTGCTGTGAGGCAGGCGCAAGATTTTGATTTCACTGCGTCACTTCTACGACCCTTCCTTGCGTCAATACGCCCCCCTTGCATACATTATACCTGGCACAGGTATAATGTGGTGCAGGGGTTTACAAAGTGACGCATCTACCTAGATGCGCCACTTTGTAAATATGGCGCAACGAGGCGCATTTTTCACGCCACTAGTGCGTCACAAAAAGTGACGCACCGGTGGCGTAAAAGTGGCGCACAGCCTCGTAAATGAGGCCCCTAGTGCGCGATCAAGTGGAGCAAGAGACTATAATGGGCTTTAGTCTATCAATTAACTATATTTTTCTGACAAATCCTCAAGCTGGAATGTTTTTACTAAGTGAATTTATTGTTGAATCTTTGCAACGTTATTTTATGTATGTTTGTGTCTTTTATGGTCAAATTTTGACCGAATAACGATGATTCTATTCTACTCTTGAATGCAGCTTGTGGCCTATGCAAGTAACACTTAGGAAGGCTACATCTCAATAACTTTCCTATTTCAATAATAACCTTAAGTAGGAAGTGGGGTTTACAGCACTGGAAAATAGCAGTACCCCTACAGCCTGCCAACATGTACCCATCAAGAAGAGTGTGCACCGGATGGAGCTGAGTGGAGAGGTCAAGGGGGGGGGGGCGGGACTCTGGTCATCATGAATAGACTTTATTGTGTACTGAGTTTGAGGGTGCCCCTTTAGGGAAACTGTATGGCTGGAGCCCTAAAGAAGCGGATAATCTGTCCTCTCCAGTGATAGTGAGGACATTTCACTGCACGGTCTGCAAGAGCGAAATACTCCACTGCACTCCTGGTCAGGGTGGGGGGTGAGATATTGGTTTGCAGGAAACGAAAGGACATGCCAAGCCACTCTGCTCAAAGATAATCCACTTCATTATGCACACAACGCTGGTTACTGCACCGTACTGTCTGCCGAGAGTGAGACATTCAACTGTACTCTCCCTGGAAGCAGGGTATTATACAAGACAGTGAATGGAGTGTGATGTCCCAGTGTACTTTGTGCAAGCACTGACAGTGCACTGCAGTATCTGTAGAGAGTGCATCCAGTGCTTAATTTGAGACGGTGGTTTCTGGTGCTCTGCAGCAGCACTTAATTGTGAACTCACTCTGGCACCTATGACAGTCTGCCAATTGGTGGTACTGTCTCTGTGATTTAGAGATGAGTGGAACTACAGCTGTTTATTATTTCAGTATACATTAAAAGGATTACTTCCAGTCGCCCAAGCCATTCTTATAGCTTTGAGAACCTGGAATAGTCTGAATTATCACACTTGTAGGAGTGTTATGGTTAATAGTTGCATAGGTTTTGCCATTGGCGGAGTTTGCCGGAGCAATGGGTGTTTAAAGCTTCAGTGGCCTCCTGATAAGGGCCCTGGCACATATTATATTATAAATTAAGCACTGCAGCCCTCTGCATTCTGTTGTAAATGTTGGCTATTCACTTTGATTTTGGCAGAGACTGAGACTGCAGTCTCTGTAAAACCTGAGATTTTTTACCTTCTGGCATCATTCTTCACACAACTCTGGACTTTTGGGTGGATGCCATGGCCACTGGATGGCATATTTTCTGAGTTTCTCCCGCTGGGTGAATCGATTGTCCCCAGTTCTGGTATCGTCGACACAATGTATTTTAAGCATACTCGCTTTAAGATGTTGAACGTTTTCAATTATGTTTGGTGTTTTTTCAAGAGATCATTTCCTGGTATCACCCCATTTAACCAGTTTACATATTTGGGTTATAATCCTAACTTTCCTAAATGTGTACATGATGGTTTCCGGGAGATTTGGAGAAGGGTTCATCTTCTAACCTTAGGACAACTTTTTGATGGTGTCTTTTGCTCATTTTGTAATTTACAGCAGCAGGTATCTCTTCTGTCTAGGTTTTTCTTTAGTTATCTACAGTTTTGGCACTTTATCTTCAGCCTTAAGGAGGAGGATCTGAATTGCAATAATGATTTATGTCTGGATCTCTTAAGGAAAGACCATGTAAAAGAAATATCAGGTTTGTATACAATTCAATCTATATGGCTTCGACTGTATTGACAATTTGCCTTTGGTAAATTTGGTGGTATATCCAGCATGGCAGTTTCTGCAGATTTCGAAGCTCATTTTGCTGGGGCATTCCCAGGCTATTCACCCTGTCTATCGGGTATATATTTATGCTAGCTAGGCCGGTTTTGGCACCATTCTGGCTTACTAGTGAGCCACCTGATCCCTGGAACAGGTTGTTGGAATTCCTACCGACTAGTAGGCTTTTAGATGGTGCCAATTGAGAAGGACTATCGCAGGAAAAGGCTGGGTCTGATCCTGTTTGGGTCTAGCTGGATGATATGGCTGCTTCCCAGGGATGGTCCACCTAGCCTAGTACTTTGGTTTCTATTTTGTTTTTCCACAATGCTCTCCTTATCCTAGGTATTATGTTGCATATCTATTTTTTAATTATTATGTTTGTCACTTTTCAATTCATTTATGCCAGATATGTTATGTAGTTTTACCCCTTTAATTTGGGAATGAGTTGATTCCTTGCTGCTTAAAATTAAAAATTTAATAAAAATGATAAAAAAATAGAGATTGCAATCTCTGTCGAGCGAGGCAGGATATATCAATGACCTTGTACTGAAGCACAGAGAGAGAGATGGGTAAGAAAAATCAAGCAAGCAATATATGTATAGAGAGAGAGAACCAGAGAGAGAGACAGTGCGACAGAGACGGAGACAGACAGAGAGAGAGTGAAAGATTATTCCACTACATAATTTGAAACCTTCCTCTGGCAAAAAAGAGGTGGGATTTGTCAGGTTTCAAAGAGCTAATTTGCATAAAGATGACATCACAGGAAATGACATCACATGTCATTTAGCCTGCCCATGATATCATAGTAAATGACATAAAATAAGATGTGGCATAAATCAGATAGCAATAAAATACTTTAATACAAAGGAAATTGCTATGGGGTGAGGTGGTTAGGCTAAACAGATTGAGATAACTTACTGAGCCTCATGGAAACATGGCAGCAGATGTGGGATGGCGGCCCATAATAACACATTCTTTATTTACTGACCATATGTGGCCTCCTGGTTTGCCTTGCTTTTTCCAGTAGTGTTTGCCCTCTGTGCCTTAAGGCATGAAGTGTGAGCTTGTCAGTCTGCTGATTACTCTTGGATGTTTCTTGGTCCCTATCTTCACCCATACTCTCTTCAGTATTTTAGTAATATTGTTTTTTTATTTTGTATTTAAGAGTAAAGTGGAGGGAGAGAAAGTCTTAATAGGATAAGGGAGGAAAGAAAGCGAAAATAGGAGAGAGTAGATGACAGTAAGAAGAGAGGGAAGAGAAGATACAGAGGGAAGAGGGAGAATGCAAGGATGAGACAGGGAAAAGAGAAATGGAGAGATGACTTCACAGAATAGGAAGTGAGCCAATAAACTGTGGGTTCAAGAAAAAGAAGATGGGGAGAGGTAAATGAAGGTAATGGAAACAGGAACAAGGAGATGGGAAGGACATTAGTATGAAGAAAGAAGCAGGAAAAAGGAGGGGTGCGGGCAAAAGGAGGTGAGAATGAAAGGCACAAGAACAGTGAGTTTGACAAGCGAGTAATAAAGGTTGTTAGACTTGTCGTCCTTAGGTGGGTCTTTCCCCCAACTTTTTAACTCTCATTTTTGTTGATCGTTTTTGTTACCACTGCTAACCAGTGCTAAAGTGCATGTGCGTCTCCCCTAAACATGATGACATTGGTGTATACCAAATTAACATATTTGTTGTACTGATAAGTCCCTTGGAAAGTGGTATAACATATACCCAGGGCCTGTACTTCAAATGCTACTAGTTGGCTGCAATGCTCATTTTGCCACAGACACAAGTAGCCTTTTAAACCTGTCTCAGGCCTGCCAATGCTGTCCCTGTGTGTGCAGTTTACTGCCACTTTGACTTGGCATTTAAATCAGCTTGCCAAGCCTTAAACTCCCCTTTTATTACAAATAATTCAACACTAATGTAGGCCCTAAGTAACCATAAGGACAGGTTGCCATATAAGTAAAAGGTAGGACATGTACCTGTATGCTTTGCTTGCCCTGGTAGTGGCAAACAACCTATTCAGTTAAAATCCAATTTCTAACAAAGGTTGTATGAGGAAAGAGATAAACAAGCATTTGCAATGCAAATTGGTCTTACATTTGTGAGAGTTAGCGGTATTGGCATTGTGAATGACAATGCATTTTACCTACAAAAGGAGTGAAAGAGGAAAGAAAATGGTAACAGAAAGGATCCAAGAGAAAGAAAGAAAATGAAACAGAGATGCAACAAATCTGAGGAAAGGGGACAAATGGGGTGAAAAGAAAATATAGAGGAAAATGGAAACAGCATGATAAAGATAGAATGATCAAAAAGAGAAGTGAAGAATGCAAACATATCCAAAAAATATTGAATTAAAGAAAGCAGGTCTATCTGATGCAGAACATACCGCACACAGAGGTGGGAAGATCCAAGGCTTGTGGTTATCATCTAACAAAGGTGGAAAGCAAAAAAATTTAATGCCAGTGGGCATGAATCATTTCGTCTCCTTCATGAACATAATATTCACCCTGTGGTACGACTCAAGGGGGGTACTTATGATATCTTAAATCATGGACACATTTTGAAACTGTTGAATTCAATCCAAGAGCTCTAGGACCCAACAACGGATGATTTAGATTGGGTCCAATTCAAACAAGATCCTAATAATCCCACTAAAGAGGTGTCCTTTACAACATGGCATTGCGGAGAGGCTGCTAATTTTCTTTCAGAAAACAGCCCCAATTTGAGAAATGAGGTATCAAGCTGCAGAAATGTAATGATTAAGCATGGGTGAATTTTAGCGCATTTGCGGATTTGAGAATTCGCGATCCGCAAAATTTGCGAATTTGTGCGAATTTGCGGATTTTTGTTTTTTTGCGTGTTCGCGGGGATTTTTGCGTCTTCGCAAGCCGCTTGCATAGCGAAGTTACCCATGCAGTTGTTTATGGGAGAGGGAGAGAGAGAGAGATAGATAGATAGATAGATAGATAGATAGATAGATAGATAGATAGATAGAAAGAGAGAGAAAGAGAGGGAAAGAGAGAGGGAGAGAGAGAACGAGAGAAAGAAAGAGAGGCAGGATCTCTGAAGGGCCAGATTCCTGAGTTGCCCCTACAGAACATACATCTTTTTATTTTTAGCAAAATGCATATGAAAATTGTGCTGTAAAGGTCTCTTTTAGTTTAACCCCTCCTGACAACTCAAAATGGGTGTATTTGCCATCCTCTCCCTTCTTCCTGTTTTTTATATCTGTAAGTGCTTCCTGATGAGGTTTAATTCCTTGGACAGGTGCCTCGTTGCCTACTTGTAACTATTCTCTGATCCTGCTTCAAGGGTCAGAGCAGGGTCAGAGAATAGTTGCAAGTAGGCAACGAGGCGCCTGGAAGCAATTAGCAGCAGGTGTCCAAGTTGAAGTTAATTTGTTTGTAACCCTTTTGTAAAAGGTTACAAAGAAATTAGGTTCAACTTTTGCACCTGCTGCTGTAACCTTTGCTTGGCTGAAAATTCGTCCCCGCTGATTCGCGGATTTTACCGCGATTTCGCGAGATTCGCGGATCGCGAAATCGCGGAAAATCCGCAAATTCGCCCGCGAAACGGATTTTACGCCCACCCTTAGTAATGATAAGGAAGAGTCAAAGACCACCACTTTGTCAAATCCTGCAACAAGCTACTCATCCGGAGGCCATATTAGGGTTTTAAAGGGAGCCATAGGTCCTCTATCTAATCTGGCATTGTCCTCTGGGATCAAAGTTACAAGCTGTATCTCAGGATTACGAGTTTGTGAGGAGCTTAAGAAAAATTCAGTATCAATCGGTGACTGGGGTTTGCTTCCGAAAATTCTCACTACAGGGAAAGTTGGAGCGAACAATTGATGCCTAAATACTTTGACCAATATAATTAAACCTTTTTATATTTGCTCATGGAATACTCATGGCCTAACAACTTTGCTTGAGGATCAAGACATGGCTAATTTCATAAAGAACTTTGAAGTTCTAATGTTCCAGGAAACGTGGAATATGTCTAAAGCTCGGTTTTTTTGATACCATGAGTACGCAAACTTTGAATCTCGCTCATCTGCCTATGGTCGTGCAAGTGGTGGACTGTCCAGCTATGTGTCATTGGCCCTAGATATAAAGCACCAATAAATTGAATTTCAGCTATCATGGCTCCTATGTATTAAAATAGATTTCAAACAAACAATAATATTTTAAAATATTTTCTTAAGCACAAAAAGTTCTGTTAGACAATCCCAATTTACTGCGCTCTGGGAAGTATTCCAAATTCTGAAATATCAATATCCAGCCACTATGTTAATCATCTCAGGAGACTTCAAAATACATTTACTCTTCAAATACCAAGCCGATAAACCAATTAGAGCTTTTATGCAGATGTAAAATTCCCAGCTTAACAAATATAATTTCATGTTAATACAGGAAGATGTACAAAATAGTACTGATAGCATTCCAAAATTCACGGCAACACTCCATCATCGACTACACCATCATCTCAAAGGATCTTGTATTGTCTCTTTGTGACTACCCGGTGATCCCAAGAGTAGAAAGTGACCATAACCCACACATAATGTCACTGGTCTCATCGGTTCATTATTTGGCCTACAATCTGAAAAAGTTGGTGTGGGATTCAGCAAATCAGATGGAAATATGGACATTTATAGAACCTGCAATCGCTACAGCACTAACAGAGAAAAGTAAAGGGTAGTCAATGGTTGAAATCTGGCCCTGTTTCTGTGCTTACCTGTTAGATCGTTTACCCTCATCAAAAACAGCAAAAGGATACCCTACAAGCCCAAAAAGGTCAGGATGGTATACAACTAGGCTACACCAGCAAAATAGGGAACTTAACAAAGCTACACGGGCAACCGAATTGTGGCCTAAATTCTTCTGAATTGAGTAGTTTAAAACCCTTGAGAAGAAAATACAAAAATGAAATATGGAAAGCCAAACATACACACTCTGAGGGAATATGGACCAAGTTGCACTTTGCCACCAAAGCGAAAAATCTGAAAGCATTCTGGGGACTAATAAATAACCTTGAATACGGTAGCAGAAGAGCAAACAGCGCTAACATTCCTGATCCATGCTGAGCAGCCTTTATCCTCAACTTATATGGGGCCTGTTCAGTCATAGCCCTGAGTATCAACATCAATTATCCCATGTTAAGTACACCGAGCAATGGAAACAACAGAGCAATCAGAAATGACCGACACCACAATGAAGCCAAATTGTTAGCTATGAAACATGGAAAGTACGTCAAGTCAAAATGGCAATAAGTAGGATAAGATCAAATGGTGCACTTGGCCCCAATAGGATTCCAAATGCGGTCTTCAAGTCTAAGACAGACCTTTGGTCAGCAATCCTGACACCTTTGTTCAATGGTGTTGTAAAACTTAAAAAGTTCCCTGAATCATGACAGGGACGCATAATCCAGCAAATTCATAAAAGTGGCCCACTAGATGATCCAGCTAACTACAGACTGATTGCCCTAACAAATGTGGAGGCAAACATTTTCACAGGTTGTCTGCTCAATGATCTAGAAGAATGGGCCGCTAAAGCAGAAATGATTCCAATATTCCAAACTGGTTTTCGAAGGGGCAAGTCAACAATTACAAACTTGACCTTATTGACTTAATTATCTGATAGAGCAAAACATAAAGCAAAAGTTATATATTTGTTTTGTTGATCTTAAGGCCGCTTTTGATTCTGTTCCCCGCAATTTACTTTGGGTGCAGCTATCTGCATTGGGCATTCCAAACCAACTGTTAGATATGATCATATTGTTATATTCCAATAAGTGGGTCCAGGTTAAGGTGGGGGATAGTAGCTGCACAACTTGCTGATTGAAAACGTATGGTGGTCTTAAACAAGGTTGTGTTTTAGCCCCTTGTCTTTTTAATCTTTTTATGGCCGATTTACAGTCACATTTTAAAAATGTTAACACTCATCTGCCTAAACTTGCAGGACAAACTATAAAACATCTACAGTACGCAGATGACACCATACTATTAAGTCATGCTCCCGTTGGTTTACGAAGATTATTAGATTCCTTTAACAACTATATATTAGCCAATGGTTTACTGATGAACACCAAAGAAACAAAAATAATGACAATTGGTTTGACTAAATCTGACATGAGAGTTTGGAATATTAATGGTTTAAAGATTGAAACTGTAAAATGTTATAAATATTTAGGAATTACATTTGACGACAGATTGTCTTTTAAACAGCACTTTCTTAACTTAAAAGCAAAAGCTACAGCGCTTTTGCTTTCAGAAATCTGAGAGACACACTGGCATGTTTGAATCATGAACATTTACTTAAGGTAATGAAGGCGAAGCTGATCCTTTCCCTGGCATATGGGTCAGTGATTTTCCATGGAAAAGACAAAAAAAAACTTGACCATCTACAGATAAAGGTTTTTAAATCGGTCTCCAGGGTTTCAAAGAACATTGGGCATACCAATGTCAGATTGTAATTTGGTTTGAAAAGACAATCTTTAATAAGACAATCTACATTTTTAAAATCTTTATACTCTTTTTTTTGTTCAGTCCCAGGCACACTTGCTAATTTCTGCTGGCAGGAATCAATGGGATATGAGCACGCTGAGGGTTGGAGATTTTATTTAAAGGAGAGCCTAAATAATTTTAAGTCTCAGCCTTTTGAAGATGTAGCTAGAAATAAAGCTGTGTTCAGACAGACACTAAACCAATCAGCTAATTCCCTAACAATTCTATTGGATAAGGATAAGCTTGCTAAAAAAAGCCAGACATGGTCGTTTTTTAATTCATACACCAAATTGGAGCCACAATTTTCTCGTATTTACCATTTAATACCGCTTATAAGAGACAAATAGCTGCTGCTACGATTTGGGAGATATCCCAAAAAGGATGGAACCCACCCAAGGGTGCAAACACACAAGTTACTACTTGTATAACAATATATCTGTAAGAGACATCTGTTAGTGATAGATTCCTTACCTTAAAATATCCCCAGGCGTCAGACTGGATCCAGAAAGTTTTGCTTAGTAGTACCCCTGCGCATCAGTAGTTGGCATCCTGCAGCTCCGCGTCCGTCGCTGGCATCGTATGCGCGGAGATGACATCACGGAGACTACTCCGGAAAACAAATCTTTCCGGATTCAGTCTGATGCCTGGGGATATTCTAAGGTAAGGAATCTATCACTAACGTGTCTCTTTCAGATTTGGCCCTCGAACAGTTGTAGGTTATGCTGCTTTCATAATGAATCACTATTGCATTTTTTATCAATTTTTTCTCAACTGTTAGAAGAGAGGAAAGCCCTATTAAAATCCATCCTTAAAGAAAACGGGATGAGGACATGTCACCAAGCAATTACTACTTGCCTCTCTGGGAAATCGGCTCATTTATTTATTTATTTATTGCATTTGTTACGCGCAACAGCTACCCACAAAGGGTTTCCCGGCGCGGAGATTTGTAAAGATAAGCAACACTACGGAATATGAGATTTAGATGTTGAATAGCCAAGTTTGACCACACAGTTTGTAAAGTTTATTCTTATTGCAGAAAAAAGTTAACCTTAGAGTGTGCCACCTGATGTTAGAGGCTTGTGATAACCAATAATCGGCCTGTTCAACGATGCTGCCCCAAAGATATTATTGTCAACTATACCTCCGTAATCTGACAACTATATAGAATGTTGATTGACGTAAGAAAGGCTTCTTTGAAAGGGCCTGCAAAGTTACACTGTATCTATGGCATTTTAATTTTAGCATTTTATTTTTTTGACACTAAAAAAGGGGCAATGTAAGCAATTCTTAGACGACTTTGAGAAAGGCTCCATTTAAAAAGGAACTGCACAGTGGCACTTTACCTATGGTTATTTAATTATTACATTTTTTATGTTTGAATTTTAAAATACGGGGTAGTGTAGGCAATTCTTACAAAATGTCTTAGAAATGTAATTATTCATTTTGATATACAATGTAGCGTCGTCTTTCGTGAAACTTCGGATTTCTAATATTAGAAATGGAACGTCAACCGGAGAAGGTTGGCATTCTTGTAATGTTTACATATAAAGGCATTTTAGCAATAGCACTTTAAATAAGGATCTGAAGAAAAAAACTCAAAAATACAGCTTAACTATGATGTGATTGCTAAATTGAAATATATAATGTATCTACGATATTAATTTACACTTTACAATGTTCTGTTTTGTCTATGCACAATTTAACGTTTTTTTATATAGTCTTCCTGTTTGTAATGATTTTTATTAATCAACAATAAAGTATGTTTGTAAAGAAAGCAGGGAATAGAGACAAACAAATACAAACAGGAGAAGAAAATAACAAATGAAAGCAGAGCGTAACAGAAAAAAGCAAGATGGATGAAATGGGACAGAAAGGCGTGGAATGCCAATCCATGTTTCTAATTTCTATGAAATCCCACCTCACAGATCCCCAAACTTTTCATTTCTTAAGCTTGTGCAAACTGTAGGGAAAGCAGCCAATGAACAAAATCAGCATAATAAAAAATCAATTGAAACTTAAAGGCTTATAATGTATGCAGTTCCCCCTCCTTTGGTCACTCACTGCAGGACACTGCACTGTGTGTGCAGCGAGTCAGTGTACACTGAAAGAGTCTGAATACATACAGCAGAAAAGAACACTGTGCCTGCTAAGTCACTGCACTGTGCGTGCTTCAGTACACAGCACTGCCAGTGGTGAGCTATTACAAACCACAAAAGACAGACAATATGGTGCGATGAAAAAGAGTGTGTGTGTCTAATTACTGTATGGTGCAAGTGACAGACTACACATGGCAGTGCACAGCTAGATGTAGAGAGTCACTGTATAGTGCCATAGACAGTGGTGCGCCAGTGTACGGTGAGGAAGGCCCTGTGCTTCAGTACATATTATTGTGTGAGTTGATTCTCCGCTCACTTCGGGAGATAACCCACATACTGCACTGCACTGCACAGCATTGTGTGGTGAGGTAATATACACTGCCAGATCCAGGCGGCACACTACAGGGCACACCAATGTGAAAGGTCAATAGTTTACACTGCACTTGGTCCAGTATACTTATTTCACCTCTGCCAGGCAGTTAATAATATGTAAAACTTTAAAATATTAACCTTATGAGTGTTAACGAATGCTGCAGAGGAATTGCCATTTATTATCTCTGAACAATATACATTGGCCTGAGTTTAGGTAGAACTGTTTAAATACAAAAACTGGGAACTACTGTGGTAAAGTGATGTAGAGCAGTTAAAAATGTTATGGAGGTCTGTACTTAGATGTAAGGGTGAATTCAGCAATGGAACTCAGGAACTTTGGCAAAGGAAGGGGAGCAAGAGAAGGGATGGCAGGATGTAGTTTTCTTGATGGGTGTGCCCACCCTAACATTGTATTGTTTTTTTGCTTGTTCGTAACTCTTAAAAAAAAAAAATAGAAACCTAAACTCAAAAAGTGCCAGTATCACTTAGGGGCAAAGTGTGAATTCTGAGAAAGTCCATTTAGAACTCCGTGGCCACATCCTTGTGAACCCATAGTAGGCATATAACGTGCAATTCGTCTAACCATACTTTGACTTTACCACCCCCTTTTGCCCCCCGCAAAAGGTACCAAACAAAGTGGCTGATCTTCACTGCGTAGTCTTTATTAATTCTCTCAGATAACACCCTCTTTATTTGTTGATACATTGTCAACATTAGACCAACTTTATTAAACAATCCAACACACATTGATAAACATATGGGCGTGCAGTATTCGTTTGCACCACAGGTTACAATTGTATTTACAATTCAGGATCTCCAGATCCACCCTGGGTGTGGGTTGTACCAGCAGGCCACAACCCACCTCCATTGCTTCCAATCCATTCCAGGTAACTACCCGTCGTCTACCCCCTAGACGCGGTCACCTGGTACTACTTTGCGCCTTTCCTTGCGCCCTAGCTTTCCCCAAATTGCTTCTTCCAAGCACCGGCATCTCGGGTAGGGCCGGAGAGTCCAGGACCACCAGCAGGACGGCCCCCTCTCCCGCCAGCCCGGAGCCCCATTGACTGCCCTCCTTGTTCCAGGATGAGCCAGTCCCCGTCCAGAAAGGAGCCCCCGACATTTTTCTTGGCCGGGACCCAGCCAGTTCTATCTTTAACAACAGGGATGGGTGAGTGGGCAACTTCCTTCTAACTGTGACCCGCGGCACCCGAGGCAAGAGGACAAAGAGGGCTTCTCCCTCGTGGTCCGTGTTCTTATCCCTTTCCCTGGGGAGGGGTCGCCTGCGAGCTCTTCCTACCTTCTCGCCTTTCCTGCTAACCCCTCCCACTCCCCTTGCCCATGTACGCCCTGTCTCTTTCTCCCTGCCTCTCGCCTGTAATGCCACTAAAGGCCCCCCTCCCCTAGGCACGGGGGGCCTCTCAGGAACAGCATTAGACTGTCCTCATAAGCAAATATGAGGACAGTTATTATTCACGTACTAGGGAGGAATAATAAAAAGAAAGAGTGTGATATGAAAGATAAAATGCTGCTTTAAGAGTCTGCTTCTGGAGTTGTGGGCTTATCTGCACCCATATGATTCAATACTCTATGGAGCTGCTACTGGTAATGGTGCCGCATCGTGCTTCCAGTCTGCAGCATTATTGCACCGTAGTTGCTCAGTTAGTGAAGAATGTGTTTCTCTGTGGGAGCTCAGAGCATGCCCATGCCCGGATTTTGTGTGGCTGTTTTATGCCACTGAGCAGCTGAGTGCCTTAGCCGCCGGTCTTGCAGGTCTTCGCTATTCACTCCTGTAACATTTATTTATCAACAAAACATATCTAGCGAAGGGGTTTGGAAGAGAAATACATTTTGAAAAGCATTTGAGTCTCATGTTTATTGCTGACAATCCAGCAGGCTCCTCACTTGCTTGCGGAGGGGGATACTCAATATTGTACCGTTGATATGTGCTGCAATCACGTACAGCAGAATCACAGCCTTTGGGTGGTTTTTCAACATCTTACCTTTTTACGTATTAACATGAAGAGACCAACATTAACGTATTTTCCAAATGGTACCTTTAAACAAGCTCTGAGCTAAACAGCCATCTGGATTTAGGCCCACATGGAGTTGGCGCCGAATAGGAATTCCAAGAAATGAGGATATTAATGCACATGAGAGAGAGGGTCAGTGCACCTAGATGAACAACAGCGCTGATAGGTTTTCAATGTCAGGTGACGCGGGGGTCGCCCAATGGGAGAGCGAGTATGTTATGTGACGTGAGGTGACTCCCACAGAAGTAATGAAGGGAGGGCCATAAACAATTTACCTTTTTGTGTATTAACATGAAGGAACCAACATTAAAGTACTTTCCAAAGGATACCTTTCAACAAGTTCTGAGTTAAACAGCCGTCCGGATTCAGGCACAAATGGTGTTGGCGCTGAATCGGAAATCCAAGGAATGAGGATATTAACGCACATCAATGAACACCAGCGCTGATAGGTTTTCAATGTCATGTGATGGGGGGGGGGGGGGGGGGGTCGCCCAATTGGAGAGCAAGTATGTTTTGTGACCTGAGGTGATTCCCACAGAAGTAATGAAGTGAGGACAATCATCATTTTACCTTTTTACGTATTAACATGAAGCAAACAATATTAAAGTACTTTCTGTGACCAAGATGTAGTTTCAAGTAGAGATATTGAGTTGTAGTTACAAGTAGTTGAGTTCTTGTGATGCTGGCCCACAAGGAGCAGTCAGCCTGCTGCTCAGCCCGAACTCCGACTGTCCCACTCAAGCATCCAGGCACCAGGACATTCCATTCATGTCCATCACACCAACATTCCATGCATCACCTTCACACTGGCTGAGCAGCTAGGGAGAAAGTAACAAGATAAATATAAAACAAATATAAAAAGGATACACCCCAGTCAATTACAGTTCTTGGTACGAGTTGCCAAATGACATAGGATTCAGAAAGAATAACTTAACTTCATGGTGGAAAATGTGCAGATCCATTGGTGCCTCTGAAGCTAATATCAGAGAAGTCATCGGCCACACTAGGCAAGAGTTGCCTCACACATCCTGTTAACGACAATGCTGGCACTAAAATGTCACTTCACTTCACTGACTGGGTGTTGACAGCAAATGAATGATGGCATTTAAGCATAGGTACAAGGAAATCTCCATTTTGTTTTGTAGCATATTATATAGAAATTTGGAGGACTGTCATATCAGACTATAAAGTAACTGATCGAACACATGAAGGACAGTTAGGGATGATGGATATAAAGAAGCCCAAGAGCATGTTTGGTTTCTGTGTCTCTAGCTACTATAGAAACCACCCTCTTGGCTGCGGCTGGTGCTTAGATACCCACCCACCACGACAAATGCAGTCTTACCCAAGAGTGCCTGAAAAGAGTTGACACTCAGCTTGTTTGGTCCCTTGAAATCAATGAATTACAACCACAATGTATGAAGGCTTGAGAATCCCACTGGTAAGACCGCTATCATCAACAAGTGCAGATAAGGTGATCCCCTGCCCCTGAAATATTCACAACATGCAGTGTGCCAGAAGTGGGTAAGACAGATCAACAAGACAGAAAAGCATCTCCAATTCAGTGGCAAAGAACTGATAACATTGCAAAATCATAGAACTTTTGACCTTAGCACAAAAAGATGTTCATGACCACAAGCAAATGGTAAGTAAGTTGGTTTATGTTGACCCTGAAGAAAATCATATAACAGACAGATATGATTTAGACCACTCATCAATACAGTAGGCCCTTATACAAGTCCTCTCAGATTATTGAAGCACATAAAGTAGCACGACCCAACACTGTCCCACCACCCTTATATTTTTGGGGAACTTCCACACTCATCTGTTCTGCTGGACAGGTAAAACAGAAGCAGGTGAGGAAGAGATGCCAGAGACAAGCACAGAAAGAAATTATACTCCAGACAACATCAGGAGGATCTGCGTTCAAGAGAGCACAAACAAAAATAAAAGAGGAAGACCTAGAAAGACAAGAGAATAAGGGCCAACATGGTGGGCAATCAGGAAATTGATTGGTATTTGTCCATTAAAAAGTAAAAATTATATCAGATCCCCAACATGCAGAGATCCACTATAACTATGTGCCAAACAAGGAGCCTGGGCCATGACTCAAAGTGCTGGCCACAGAATCACCTGATATCCATCCCTCTTCATGAAATACAGAGAAGCCCATAAGCCAGCCACAAATTAGAACAGAGACGAATAGATGAAACACTACATTGAGAGAGGAAGCAGACAGTGATTCTGTTCTTTACCTTCTTTCACAACTTGCACAATTTTCATGGTGAAGAAGTCATACATGCCAATCTCTTCCATGCTCAGCATCTCAATCAGGTAAACTGGAGAAAGGAAAAGAATTGGTGAAGGATTATTCTTCTTGATGTGCCATTTTCAACCTTGCACACTTCCAGGATTTCTGTCTGTGGAATACTTACTGGATACATGCCAACATTTGGGAACAGACAAAGGGGAGAAAGAATGTGGAATTTCCCACCCTGACTGGGAGAAGTGGCATGAATGTAACTTGGAATGATTTCTGGTAGTGGTTATCTTTCATAGGCATGTGTATTTGGAAAGGATTCACATGCTGCACAAATGTTGTTGTAGGTTGGTCATGTTTTTAAATCTGGCATAAATATTATCTTCCACAAAGTTGGGGGCACCAAAGTTGTGATAGAACTCAACATAAAAAATCGGGGGAGGATAAGCATGCTGGAGAAGAAATATTGTACTTGCCTTGAAAGCATCTGTTTGTTGCTTGGAATGCTGTAGATTCACATGCTCTGAATACACCCAGAATCTAGTATTGGGCTTGAACGAAGCAAGTTATTTTTCTTGAAAAAAAAATCCTTTTGAGTCACAAGGTGTGCTGTAACTCTTCCCTTTGTAGCGAATGCGTATAGCACCGACTCCATTGTTATAGTCTTTTCCCCACAGGAGGATAGTGTCAGTATGGAGTGGCTAGTAGTGAGAAAGCGGCGACCGTACAAATGGTGTTTCAAAATAAAGTATATACGTAATGTAACAATGATGTGCAAATAGGACACTGACTCCAGGGAGGAAGGTGGGAGCATATGAATCAACAGCATTACATACTATGAACAGATTCTTACTGGGTAAGTTACATATTCTGTTCGTAGCACGTGTATTTGTAGATACCCATGCTCTGCATGGACTGTAACACAGTACTCCCTAATCTGTGGTGGGTCAGTGAGTTATGGAGATATCTGAAACAGAGTTCTTAATACTGTTTGGCCAACTCTAACCTGTTGATAGATGAGAATATCGACACAGTAATATTTAGTAAAGGTGTTCAGATGTCAGGTATGAGAATATTCCCTACACATGCCAGGATTGCCCAATTCTTGCAAGTAGAATCCTCTTTGCTTTAAGGTTACATGTTTGGATACCTTTAATAATCCATCTAGCTATGTCAGATTTTGATATTGGGCCCCCTTTATGAGGTTTAGTAAAAGCGACAAAAATCAGTTGAATTTTGTGAAAAGGTTTGGTTCAGTCAATGTAGAACATTAAGGCTTCTTTGACATCTAGTGTGTGAAGAGCCCTCTCAGCTGCAGTGTTTAGGTGAGGGAAAAAACTGGTAGTTCAATTGTTTGAATAAAGCGGAAAAGAGAGACCACCTACAGAAGGAATTTTGGGACAGTTCTGAGGACAACCATATCTTGATGGACCTGGATAAAGGGATCTTGCAAAGTGAGGGGTTGCAACACACGTATGTGATTTATTGAAGTGATTGCTATAAGGAAGGCCACTTTCTAGTAAAGTAATTGCAAACAACAGGAATGTAATGGGTTAAATGATGACCATGCGTCTAGCAAGTACTGTGTTAAGACTCCATAGAAGAGGAGGTGGCAGTCTAGGTAGCTTTATTCTGATACGCAAGATATCCATAAAAGTGGAAAACATTGTAAACTTACATTAAATACATATAAATACATGTTTAAAATACATTTCTTAAAAGTAACATTAAAACCAAACCATTTCAACATTAGTTACCACAGTGCAATCCAAGTATTTGTGGAATCACTATATAAAACCTTCCATTTAAGCAGTAATGATGACGATTTTGAAAAGAGAAGAATGTTCTCTATATTGCATACATTCATCAATTGTTGCAAGATGTAGGTGTTTTGAAGTTTATGCTAGTTGTTGACTACTTACGGAAGTTACTTTTTTACCACCTTGCCCTACATTTTCTGAAAGAATGCTTTTAGAGCTAGTAGGATAGCTTGAGGGAGTTAATGTCAAAACCCTGTTTTTGGAGGCATGAGAAACCATGGCCTGGCATGGTGCGTAGATGCAACCACACCCAGTAAGAGCGGTGTCCTAGGTGATGTTCACTTGCAGAATGCGATCTGTAAAGGGCCTGCCCTGCAACAGATTGCTGCTGTTCCACCGCTGCAGAGAGAGAGAGAAGAGCACCGGCCTTTCTCAAGACTAGATCATATAGTGGATCCTTCAACTGTAACTATTGTGTCAAAAGACACAGTTGTAGGGGACACATGTTTAATCTAGCATGGTGAACTATGGCTATGCAGGACTCCATGATTCCTAGAAGACACATGACTGTTCTTACTGAAAGAGGATAATCTGGTTGAAAGAGAGGCAGTAGCTGCTGGAAGGCTAGGACTCTCTGAGGGTTGGGATAAGCCTTGGAGTAGGGCTTTAATTTTGGGGACTCTTTCATCAAGTATTTCTTGCTTAGCCATCCCTGGTTTTCCCCCTTCTAAAGTTCCTTTGTAAGGACCAAATCTACAAGTACATGGCGCTCCCCTTCGACATTCTTAATGTTGCTTTGACTCCTTGATGTTTTTGCCAAACTGATAAAACATGTCAAATAATTTCTAAGGACAAAAGGGATACAAATGCTAGTCTATTTGGATAACATGATCCTCTTGTTGCAGAGCCAAAGGGGTCTCCAGATTTATCTTCAGTGAGTGGTCTCTCTCTTCCAAAGATTCAGATTTGTCAACAACACAAAGAAGTTGGACCTAATTCCCAGCTTCCTAATGGGGTTACAGTGGTTTTGCACTGATTCAGTGTCAGATAAACTACAATTACCTTCTCGGAAGACAAAGAAGAAACTCTGGAATATCCTTCTACAGATCTAGAATTACTGACATGGGAAAAGGGGTTGTTGGCCTCATCAATTCGGGTGATTTTCCCTGGGCCTACTTGCTACAGAATCCTGCAGATTTTAATATCTTGCATTTTCGCAAAGGGATCTCTTATTCAGATCTGATACAATTATCGAAGGAGTGCAAAGTGCAAATTCAATGTTGGTTGGACAATACAGAATCCTGGAGTCGCTGACAAGATTATAGAGTCGGACGCCAGCAGGTGGGGCAGGGGATGCAGGTGCAGTGATGCCTCAGTGGACTGCAGGTGGTCAATTGCTAATCGTCTATCCTATATACACTGTATGGAATTCATGGCAGTCTCTTTTGCAATGAGATCTCTGACAGCACACAAGACAAATTGATGTACCCTACTGAAGATGGACAACTTCATGGTGTTTCAATATATCAGCATATTGGCCATACAAGCTCCAAGATATCAGTGGAGACTGCAACATTTTTCTAGCAATACAGCCTCGAGCACTGGCATTGGATGGAGGAGTACCTACTGAGGCAGGCCAAAGTAGTAGTAGTTTGGAACTTGTGCTACTTGAAGGACCCCAGAGAATAGAGGTTACACCTAAACATTCTCCAAGCACTGATGGAGTTGTGGGGTCCTTGGCTGATAGACTTCTTTGACTCGCACTGCAATTCTCAGCTACGGGTTTTATTAAACCTCATACAGAGCCAGCATGAAAAGGCTACAGATGCCTTGTAGCAGAACTGGATCAGGGCTCAGCAGTATGTTTCCTTTATTTCTCTTAATTAATAGGGTGGTAACCCAGATCAGGAGGCAACTGTTGGACCTACTGCTTTTGACACCAATTTGGAAGGCTCAGGCTTAGTCTACAGTGCTTTGTCTTTGGCTCACCTGACTCTGATTCTCATGTTTATGTTGATTCTGACCAACTCAGTGAGCTAACAGCATTCACTGGTGGAACCAGAGCTTTTCCACCTCATGGCTTGGAGAGTTTTGGGGTCCATTGACAAACACCTTCCCTTTTAGAGAAAGCTATCTCCTTCACCAGACAAACCTGGCTCACAAAAAGTACTTTTCGGTTTGGTGAAAATTGGTTTGTAGGTGGGATGAACAGGCTTTTGATGTCACTGAGACTGATGTGCTCCAGATCTTTCTTTTGCAATTGGATTTTGGGCAGCCTTTTGTACTGGATTAGTAACACGTATAGGTCAGGCATTCCAGCAGGTCATCTTCTCAGGGTTGGCAGGCAGGTTGGGTAGCATCCTTTACTTTGCACACTCCTCAAAGGCATTAGGATTTCTCACCCACCAGAACCCAAGTATTCTAATTTGTGGGATGCTAATGTAGTTCTGTGTTTCTTAGTGAAATGGTCAGAGAATTGAGACCACAAGTAACGTCCTGCTTAGTTAGCCATTCTGCTCTGTTTGCTATCTCATTGGAGAGTTTGGATGTTCAAGGTCTAGATTTGGCAGGCTGAAAATGTTCCCTTTAAGTGTTTCAATCACTATCTCTATGACAACTAAGAGTAATACTTGATGTAGTTCATACCCCAGTTTCCATGGTATCCCAAGGTTATGTGTGGCACAATGTCTTACAGCCTACGAAGATTATACTAGTGAATTTCGAGCTAACAATTCCACTCAATTTTTCATTGCACTTTGAAAACTTGTTGATCTGGTGTCATCATCCACACTATCAAGTGGGTAAGATGCGTCTTGGAACAAGCAGAATTGACCTAGTTATTTTTGGTTCTCATTTAGTCAGAGGGGCTTTGACTGCAAATATATTACGGGGACAGCAGATTGGCCCTCAGGAGTTATAAGTTTGCCTTTGTTGCAGAAAAGGACTAGAAGGACGTATAAGGTTTAGCAAAGGAGTGAGAAGTTAGAACAATCAAGTGACCTTTCTGATAGTGGTCTCAACAACACAACAATCCAGGAGTTGCTGCAAAGAAAGAGGCAGTCAAGATGTTGTCAGCTTGCTATAAACTATGTGGTCCTGTCTGGTATGAGAACCTGTTTTTTGGTCTTTTTATTGAGACTTATTGGTTTCATAGTTTTTCTCGTTTTAGCAGGCCCCACACTGGAAGAACCAAGGTGGGGGAGTAGAGGGATATCTGATCCCACCTCCCAACCAAGACATTGGGAGGAGCAGAACAAGTAAACAAATTGAATTATCCCACCGCGGAGAGAGGCGATGGAGGTAATCCTGCGGGAAGACAAGCCAACCAAGGGGGAGGCGAGGACTGAAAACCCAACCTCAAAAGGCCATCGTAGAGACGCTGAGGATGGGTGGGCGTGAAGGAATCTGCAGCTAGACTGAGTCTCTACCAGATACATCATTATCGAAGGTAAGTAACTATTACATCTGATAGAGACATCTAGCCGCAGATTCCTTAACAGAATAGATACCAAAGCCATACCTCTTAGGAGGCGGGTCTGCGACTGAACCACACAAAGTTCCAAAGGAAACCCAGTCATCAACAAGAGGATTAAATACAGTGGGGGCAGCAATGCCAGAGTGGCCCACATGAGACCCGGAAGCTCCGTAAAGAGTGACCACTAATGGGAGGCAAGGCACCACAAGCCACCGAGGGGTGGCATAAAAGCCCTAGGACGTACAGGGTTGAAAGGGAGCACAGAACCAGAACCAGAAGGCCAATGTGGAACGCGATAGTCAAGGACATCGGTAAGGAAGCTGAATGAAACGCAGGAGCCAAGGGAATCATAGGATTCAATGGGTCTCACAGTAGGAATCAAACACAGTGACCTCTGAGGCAGAGTTCGTAACCTGAACCACCAGGCTACTGCGACTCATGTGCTAAAGAGAGGACCAACCAGAAGGCACAATGGTACGACCAGAACAATGGACAGCGTGGAAAGATGCTGACCATGCCCAGAAAGAGTCTGCGGACTCGACACAAGACTCGCCATCACCTAAGTGCTGACAAGACAATGAAAAAAGGGGGGAGAACAAGACAAAATGAGACAGAAACATGTGCCAAAAAACAGGGACGCATGCGGGGGACAGAAGGACACCGGAGAAACCGGTGTACCGCTAGAACCACACAGTGGAAAAGGATAGGCTCAAACGAATTCCGCGAGAAATAGCAGAGATGCTAGATATGCCATACCAGCGAGGCAACCTGAGTCTGGCCAATTGCACACACATATAAGGCGTTCACTCACGGAAGCGGGGGGCAAGACCATAGACACTGCAGCAAGCATCCAGCTTGCGCGACCCGTAGTTGTGAGCAGGCGCCGGGCAGAAGAACCATCAAGAAAGCCCACAGCCATGAATGATATACTGCAAAAGAAGCAAAAGCAATCAGGGCAACCAAAAGCCAAGTTGCGCCCGAACCGGACAGAACAATGTCCAGAACCAGCAGCAACACCAGCTTTACAGCAAGGAGGAACCCCCCCCCCCCCCGCGGGCCCACTGGAAGGCTGAGCAATACAGGAAAGAGATGTACGTACAACACCATCCAAGACAAGGATGTCCGGAGGGGAACATTCCCACAGAGAGCAGCAGCCCGAAGTAAAAGCACCAAGTAAAAGCACCAAGTAAAAGCACGAGGCCTTGGTGCAAATTGTCATCTCCCTCGTTCTTTCCCGCCTCGACTTTTCCAACGCCCTTTACTGGGGCCTCTCCAGGTCCCTGCTCCACCGCCTCCAGATGGTGCAGAACCAGGCTGCAAGGCTTATTTGTAAAGTCCCTAAATGGCAATCTGCTAGACCTCTCCTGGCCAAGCTGCACTGGCTTCCCATTGAGCAAAGGGCCGCCTTCAAGATCGGATGCATAACCTACAAAGCACAGCATACCAAATGCCCGACCTTTCTGAAATCCCTCATCAATCCCCACCGCCCGACCCGCAATCTCCGCTCTGCTCACCTTCATCTTCTCACCTCCCCAGTGTTCAAGCTAAAAAAATTGGGTGGCCGGAGATTCAGCTCCCTGGCACCCAAGCTGTGGAACTCCATCCCCCTACACATTAAAACCTCTGACACCTTGCTGAGCTTCAGAAAAGGCTTAAAGACCTGGCTCTTTTCAAACTCTCACTAGCCCTTTCTCCTGCCCCATTTTCGATCTCAGCGCCAGGAAACCTCCGGTGTCAGTGCGCTTTACAAATGTAGCTTAACATTAACATTAACATTAACAAGCTCCTGCGCGCAAGACAGCAAAGGGGCAGAAAACCCTTCCTGGGAAGGTGCCCATGAAGGGAGGGCACAAGGTCATGTACAGTACAGTCGAGTGTGGCCAAGATGCCAACATAGAAGAAAGAGACCAGCCGGATCTGAACTACAAGAAGAACGACTCCCCAGGAGCCGATGTAGGCCTTCGTGCCCGGGGTAATGACCTGACTCCGACCTAAGATCGTCCACACACAAGTGGGACATCTGCAGCGAAAGAGCCATGCCGAAATGGAACAGAAGGAGGCCCAAAGGACAGCGACTGATGAGAAAGGCAGTCAAAACCTAACCAAGAACGAAGCTGCTGAAGATGTGGGGGATAGTCCCAGACCATCGTCAGACCCATCCGAGAGGTGAAGCCAACTTGTGGCCCGAAAGAAGCACAACATAGGGTCCACAACAGTAGAAAAAGATGACACGGACATTCGCAGGGCATCCCCTTGAAACAAGACTCCATGGGAGCCAACCAAGCCTTCTGTGTGAGGAAGGCAGCTATACAATAGCCAACGAATACCAGACATAGGGTACGTCTCCACCCCAACATGAGGCACCTCTTAAGCGTGAAGACATAGGCAGAGGAGCTAACAGAAAACAGAAGCAGTTGACCAATTGCAGGAAGGGGAACTAACCACGGCGAGGAGCCGCCTAAGTTGTCTGGGCATTACAAGAGGAACCCAGGGCCCAGATAAAGCAGAGACAACACAGCCGAAGGAAGGAACACGTCCACAAATGGACGAGAACAAAACAAAATCACAGCAGGCCAGACAAGAGGCGGTCGACCGCTGAGGCCACATGAGGGTCAAAGGCACTCGATGGCGTCCCAAAGGGCACAAGTGGCCTGTGCAAACATGCAAGCCGTGTTCAGAGCACGGAGGCCCAAGCTAGTGGACACAAAAATATGGCGCCCACATGCCTCCAACCAATTGGACTCCCTAGTGGGAGGCAGTAATGGAGGCAGAGAGGACGGTTGCATGGCAAAAGCCACCTATATCACTCGGCCCTGAGCCCTAGGATGAAGGGACAAACAGGCGGGGTCCCCCGGAGCCGTCCAATGTCGATGTGCGTGGCCCGATCCACTGGGTCTCCCGAGGACGGGTGTGCTCATGTGCCAAGTAGGGTGTCAAATAGCAATCCGCCGAAGGTCAGTAAAGGCTCAATATCCACCGCACCCTGGTGGAGGAGACCCAATAACGAATTAGGGGACAAGGAGACTGATGGGGCGTGCAAGTGTAAAACCGTTGCATCCCTGCGAATACCCCTCGAAAAAGCTGCTCCTGTCTCTGTAGGCACCCTGGGAGATGACAACAGACCCTCAGTAGGGGACAGTTGCAAGCTAACGTGTCCCTCAGCAAGGGACATCAGAGCCAAAGGGCGTGGAGACAGCCCCGAATGCTCCGGATCCGTGTCCCCTTCCAAAAGAAGAAAAACAGGGACTGGCACCGGGGTCGATTGATATTGAGACCGTATTGTATCAGCGTCGACTGCAGCAAGAGGCGACCCAGCCGTTTCGAGGATCAGCGTCGACTCACCCTCTGCCGAGAACTGCGGAGAGGGAGGAGGACGGCCAGAAGCCGACGTCCGTGGTGCCGACTCCACCGATGTCGGTGCAGGGAGCCACAAGGGACTATGCAGAGACACGGTTGAGGGCTCGACGTCTGGCTGGGAAGCCCCTCCGGGCCGTGCCTTGACGTCGCCAAGACTCTGGAACTGGAGTTGAGACTCTCGGCCAGTGCTGAGGGCGAACCCGCCGACGAAGACCCGACCTGAGTGTCTACCTCCTCCTTGTGGCCCGGAGGCTCGCCAGGGAGAGGAGGTGACCCAAAGATGGAGCACAAAGCTTTGAAGTAGGCTTCCATCTGGGTCTGAGTCGACTCAGCACTCAGAAAGGGTGGGTAAACGGGGCTCGACTCCTGGAGGCCCACATCCGGCTTGGAGCAGGAGCTATGGGCCCTGCCATCATGTGTGTGTGAGGCCGGCGACCTCCGTGATTTGCGTCCATGCCTGCCTCCGTTGAATGACATTCGCGGGACGTACTCCGGGAGCAGACGCGAACCGAAGACCCAGCCCGAGAGGGCGATCGGCGAGGCGCAGAGCTAGACATCCTTGGGGCTAGCAGCCTCATCCGACGCTTCTGCAGGGACTTCGGCAGCATCTGCCGGCAGGCGTCACACTCCTCAGAGTCGTGGTGCACTCTGAGGCACCACATACAAATCACCTGCAGGTCCATCGCAGACATCTGGCGCGCACAGGTCTCACACGCCTTAAAGCCTGAAGGCAAAGCACACTGTTCCTGGATGCCGATGGCATTAAAGAGACATGAAGAAACAGGCCAAAGGAACTGCCTATTCCAGTATCTGCGTTGGGACGCGGAAAAGAAGGAAACTGACATCAGCGAGCCGGGAGGGTCCTATAGAGCTCCGCTGATGTCATGTCCGGGGACAACGTCAGGGCGGAACCAGGCGGCCCCACCTCCTGGTGGGCAGAGGTACTACTGCAAAAAGTTTTCTGGATCCAGTCTGACGCCTAGGGATATTCTAAGTTAAGTAATCTGTGGCTAGATGTCTCTATCAGACGAACCCAACACAAAAAAGTCCTTCAACATGCTAGTGAGAGGGGCTCAGGCAATTATTTCCACCCATCAGCGAAGGCGTAATACCTCCATTCATCCCGGACTACTCTTTCCCTGGTGACATCGACATAACCCACTAATGAAGGACCAGCCCTAAACTCTTACAGAGAAGGGCCAACAGCATTCGTCACCTGAAGAAGACGGCCTTCCTTGCTGTCCCTCTCACGTCTCTGCTCTGCCAATTTTAGTTCTTTTTTGCAGTGTTGATTCCCTAATTTTCCTTTCTGCAAATGGTCGTCTTCTTGGCAAATACATATGCCGTTCCCTAGTAGTACAGCTTTTACAGTTCTAATTATGACTTTTACGTTCATTTTATAACGAAACCCGGGATTTTTCCAACCGCGGTCGGTAGTGGCAGTACCTGCCGGGTGGTGACGTGGGGAGGGGAAGGGGCAGCGTGGGGGGTAGTGAACTATGGATTCCGAAGGTTTACAGGTAAGTAAACATATAAATAAATAAAACGAATTTTGTTGCGTGCACTGCATCCCCAAATGCGATGCAGTGCACGCAATGAAATTCATTTTATTTATTTATATGTTTACTTACCTGTAAACCTCCGTAATCAATAGTTTACTACCCCCCACCCTGCCCCTCCCGACGTCACCGCCCGGCAGGTACTTCCACTACCGACCGCAGCTGGATTTTTCACTGCATTTCAATTCAACAACTTATTATCATTTGAGATGTTTAAAACCACACCCTTTTACTGGACGTCCTAGTGAGTTTGTCACTGTTTTCTGATTTTTTAAATTGTATTCTGTTGTCTTCTGCCACAATCTACTCTTCACCTACCAATTTCTGATCGTCTACACACTCGTCTCTCACACCTTCCCACTTGTCCAGTATTGACCTCATGCACCACCCTCCTCAAATATCCTTAATATAAAACCCCTTCCCTCCCTCATCCATTCACATTTACAAACAGATCTACCCACTCATAAACCTTTAAAACTCCTTTCATGCATAGTTTCTATTGTCCCATGGCATGTGTGTAGATCATACCTAGCAGTATTTCAGGTCACCGTCCCTACATCTTAAGGAAAGGCGGGCCGACATTGGCCCAGCCGCAGTTATGGCGGGGCACACCGGCCCCCATTCGCCCCGGGTCCCCTGGTGACCCGGAAGTGATTGAGTCACTTCCAGGTCACGAAGGGAACAAAGGCCAGGCCGGTTAGACCCGGCCTGGCCGAAGAAGTGTTAAAAGGCTGTGGAGCGCGAGAGTCTGCCTATTTGATTCCTGCGTGCCACGGCCTGCCCTTCCAGCATCTAGGAGGCTGTAATTATTTTCTGTTTTTTCTTTCAGGTAGCAGAGAGGACCTCTCGCAGAGATCGGCGTGGCAGGAGGGCTCTTGCGAGGCACGACATAGCGCTATTTGGAATTGGCTGGCAGGCGGGATGTCGTTGAGCGCGCTTTCCTGTCTGGGGCAGAGGAGAACAACATTGGAGCGGAGTTTCATCCACCGGCTGCCGGTTTTACAGTGTGGATACCTGCGTGACCCTACGGGAAGCGGTCACTCCGGCTACACCTGATGCTGCTCTGAGCTAAGTATGTCTGCCTCCACCACAGGGTTGAGATAGGCGGTACATATCAGCCCCCCTTTGTTAAACAACAGAAGGAAAGTCCTGTTAGCCTGTGTAATGTAGATTCCAGCGGGCGTATGTGGCGGGGCGGCCGACCTCACCTGCAAGATGTGGCTCAACCGTTAGGGTGGCCGACTTTGAAGCTGGAGTAAAAGTTTCGAATCTGGCAGGGGGTTGAACAATTTGGGATCGCTTAATCTTCATGATCGTACAAATGAATATGCCCCTGTATAATGCAACTGGTGGTCCTGTACAGCGCTGCGGTACCTTTCGGTCTAATTCCTACAATGTTAAACTGCAAAAATAAATATGTACGGCCTCATTAGCATATTTTTAGAGGGTGGCCTGGAAGACGTTGAGGGTCCGTGCAGTTACAAAAGAGGCACAATGAAGGGGAGACTGCTCTGATATACGAGCGATCAACAATGGTACACAAAATGGCAGATAGTGCACAAGTCCACTTTGTCGTGGATCATATTTTTATAACTTTTCATGTTCAGGACATGTTGGGTGTTTACACACAAATGACTACATATTTGGGATGGCGAGGTGTGTGAATGTTCAGATATTCTAAAGTGCTTGACGTCAGGGCTCGAGTCCGGGTACCACACGGGTGGACGGCGTCCCACCACTTATTTTACTGTGTTTTTACCGGGTGGACGCCGTCCTCCCTGCCCAAAAGATGGAACGGGTGCCCGAGTCTGCACCTGCGCAGGAATGAGAGCCTTCTAAATGCACCCAAGCCTCAGACTAATCTCCCCTTCCACCTCACGCCCTCCCCTTGCCAGCATTTCTCAGAGCACAGCCGAGGCGCCAAGGCTTCAAGGAGCTGCGCCGTCAACACGCCGAGCATGTCACTTCTAGGGACCCCGACAGATGCCCGTAGTGCCGTCTGTAATAACCGTGTAAGCTGAGGAATGGGTCCTGTGTATAGTGTGTTCTTGTGTTTTGAGTGACTGCCACTTACTGCAGTATTATACCTCTACATGTATCTTGTGTGTATTCACGCATTTCAGACGGAGACAGTAAATTTTGTGGCGTCACTTCCTGTTGTGACGTCACTTCCGGTGACACCACCTAACTTGGTGCGTCCCCCCACTTCTTTTTTTAGGACTTGTGCCCTGCTTGACGTGTGTTTTCATAATATTCATGGAGGGACTGCAGCACGTGGTTAATATACGAGGAATTCTGCAGTTTTAAACAATTTTGTAATTCGGTGAATTGACTCCGAATCTTGGGTCTTGCATTTACATTGGGTCAATTTCGACAGTTTACGGCATATCCTGGTCATGACAGCATGACCTGAGAACTTAAAAAGTTCACCAGGTAGCTAGTGCGGGTGAGTTATATCATTCCTGGTAGATACTACATTGTGAGCTGGGAACCCAATTTTATTTTAGGAAAAATAATGGAGTTTAAAAAACAGGCTTGTGAGATCGGGGAGCTACTCTTGGCATACAGGAGACTAGATTGGGCTGCCTGTGCTGCCATCTAGTGGTCATGTAAAAAATTTCGGAAATAATATTACAATTGCATGCCTTTCAGAGCTGCTACTTAGGTGTCATGGTTTAATTTTGACAGTGGTGCTAGGAGCCTCTCTATTGATTGAAGCCGATAAAGGCAGGGTGGCAATTTTGTTAATTGGGGGTAATAAGAGAGTGCTTATGACCGAATTGTATCTGTCCTTTAAACAGCGAACAGTTTTGAGCTCTGTGCAGTTCGCAATGTGGCGTTTCGTGATGTTGTATGCTATTTTGTAGACACTTAAGATAAAGCAGATGCATACGGTATGAAATTTGAATATGTTCTTAAGATTTGAGGTATTTGCAAAACAAGTTAATAATAGTGCATTTTTAGCACGAATGGGGGCAATTTTCTCCGATTTCTTTCCTATTCTTCAAGCCTGGGTTCAACAGTTTTCTCACTGCCTGTGCAAGGCATTTTAAAGGGTGCTGTAAGCCCATGCGGTGGGCATGGCATGCCACAGCGAACACGTTGTGTAATTTTAAATCTCCCACAGCAGTAGCTGCGCAGCACTCTTCTTCCTGTGGCTCATTAAACAGGAAGAGCATCACCGTGCTACCACACACTTGTATAAACCCTCAGTGACAGAGAGTCGGTGTCCAAAACGCAGGACCAGGGGGAGGGGGCAAATAAGGATCGCTGAGTGATTTCTGGAATAAATGCAGCTGCAGTCCCTGCTTCTGACCTTTTTCTTTCTGTGCGGAAGTAAACACTGCTCACTTAGGAATACAATGGTAGGGCAACATGCGTTGCCCAAGCTTACCTCTCTCTTTGCGAACGGCAAAAGAACGGTTCAGTTCGCACCCTTTATGTGTAGAATTCACAGTGCTTTCATGCCTGCTCGCTATTTAGGGAGTACGCGCAGTAGTACCCAAGCCAAGGTCACAGGGTCTTATCCATGGGACATGGCTACTGGTGGGTGGAGACACATTTATAATAGTGGCCAACGTTTCACTTTATGTATTGTGTTTACATAGCGCTTGCTACCCCGGATGAGGCGTCAACGCGTGTGCGCTAGGTACGGGTGTACACCGACGGAGGAGCCGGGGACATGGTATGCAGGGAAAGGATTGGCCCGTGCTATGACAGATTGGCGGATTGCAGCCTCATCTCCAGGGTACAGACAAGGGGCTAGCCATGGGCATTTCACTTTATTTACAGTTTCTGGGGGGGGGGGGGGGGGGGATCCAAGATGGGAGTTGGCACTGGTGCTTCACTTTTAGTGGTGTCATTGAAGAAGTCATAGCCATGACCTATAACTCAGGTGGGTTGGGGCAAATCTGTTTTTTATGGAACATACGCAGCTCTTATAAAACAAAAGGTTGGAGATTCCTGGCCTATTAGATTGCAGTGTAATGACATAGTTCGACTTAGTGGAGGAATGATTATGTTCCTACTCTTCAACTTCCCTAAAACTGTGTTACATCTGGTTCCAATTTTAAGCGCCTTGATGCCTTCAGGAGTAACACACATAACAGTAAGGGTTTTTTTAGTTTTATTATGGGCTTTGAAAACGGGGGGTCCCAGTAGTGTGTAAAAGACTTGTATCTCATTTATTATTAGGGGGGGGGGCAAAACTCTAAGCTCAGCAAGGCACCTGAGGTGAGCGAATTTAGGGTGCCGGTGATGTTAGTGCTCTATACAGGAGCTGCTTTCCACCTAAACCTGAGAACTACCCAGAGTTCTCTGCTTATTTATTGCATATTTTATGCAGCCTTTTATTTCTGAATGGGTTTTTGTTTAGACTTAAACTGGGTGCTCCCTTGGGTAGGGACAGAGCTATACCTCTCTGAGGGCTCTAATGAGTGAAACACATGTCAGGGATTGCTTTAATCATGTCAGATTGGCTTGGTTGGGATTTTACTAAAAGCCAAAGCTGAATGTTGTGCCTGGAGTGGTATAAGCGCCAGGATGCCTGCAAGGTGACAGATGCGCTTTAGAAGTACAATAAATAAATAAAATAAAAGGCTTTGGGCCATTTTACAGCTCTGCATGGATAGCACTGTGCCAATCCTATGCTTAAACTTTGCTGCTGAACTGGCAAAAGACTGTGGGGCATATTACCAACAAGTAGTGATAGTTATCGCTAAATAGGCTCAGCGACGATTTTATTATCGCTGCCTATCGCTGGATATGTTAGCGGAGAAAACATGCTATTAGCAACGTTTTTCTCCATTGTGCTAAAATATCTAGCGATAGCGGTGAATATCGCTGAGAATACAGCGATATTCACGCATTAGCGACAAAATACTCTTAGCCATGTTATCCACCTCCCATTGGATAACATGGCTAAGAACTGGTCTGAGCAGGCGTTAGTTTTTGGCGATAACGGGAATATTTCCATCGCTACGCCTGCCTTGCTATTAGGCAATAGCGACGTTAGGGACTGCTTTCAGTCGCTAACAGGTTGGGTACGCCCACTTTGCATGTCATTCGCGATAAATATCGCTGACATGCAAAGCGGGCCCCAAACCGCTCGCTATCGCCTAAAAGCTGTCGCTAACATCAGTTAGCAACAGCTTGCTAATAGAGCGATAGAATTATCGCCGCTTAGCGGCCAAAAACAGACGCTAAACCGGCGATAATTGCCTATCGCCACCCTTGGTAATATGCCCCAGAGTCCCTTAGCTTCAGGTCAACTAGTCCTGAAAAGAGCCGAAGCACTATTACATTAATTGCAAGCGCTCTCATTTGGAAGTTCGACGTCATGGTTACTCATGTACGGAAAATGGCACTGGACTTAGCTAGGGGGAATCTTTCATAAGGGACTGAAAGAGCTCCAATTTATACTCTATACCTTCCTTAAGTAACCATGAAGGCGCTATTGAGTCATTGTAAGATACGGCATGTGCCCTCGGTGGAAATTGTAACAGTAACTAGGTTTACGGTAAGCCAAATGTTGGTAGTGGGCTTGCACCGCCGGTAGGGCCACCCGCAGAGGGTGCCTGTGAAATGTGTTTGCAGTCCTATCACTATGGGGTCAGCTCACATAGTTAGTGAATTGCAAAATATGGCCAAAATCTTCTTTCTTTACATGTAGGTTACCTTAGGGGCGTGCTCCAGGTTTCAACAAGGGGTCTGTACTTACTGAGGGAGGTATGCTTAGCATATTACAGCAATTTCTTTACATGGCGGGGAGGTCAGGCCTACTTGGCAATGGCCTCGGGGAGGGTCACTCAGGTACACCTTCAACACTAATGTCAAAACAATACACCCCAGACCCTGTTGTCATTAAGCACGGGTGGATTTTCGTCTATCCACGATCCGCGAATTTGTGGATTTGCGTATTCGCGGATCCGCAAAATCCGCGAATTTGCGGATTCGCGGATTTTGCGGGTTTTTTAAATGGGGAGGGGGTCTTCTGTGCGAGTTCAAGTGCCTCTTGTGTGTATAAATGGTCAGAGACCGATCAGAGCAGCAGATGAAGAGAAAGAAGCTCCTGGTCACAGGAACAGCACGAGGATTGCGCTCGTGAAAGTCAAGGATACAAAGGCCTCTATCCAGCATCACAGCTGATTTTCGACGGTAGATTTGGGAAGAAGGCCCACCTGTCCAGCCTCGACAATGCTCACGATTGTTTTTGGGCTGATGAATGAGTCACTAAATTTGAGCTTCAACTAGTTCCAGCGACCATGTGTGTGTTACTATGCAATCGCCCGAAGGGCGCAGGGGTCCCTTGAGTGAGTGTCCATCATAGTGGGTAAATGGCGGGAAGACGGTGCACACCGCGAGTGTGTGAGCGGGGCCAAACGGGCGGGGCTTCCATGCGAGTTCACATGCCTCTTGTGTGTATAAAAGGTCAGAGACCGATCAGAGCAGCAGATGAAGAGAAAGAAGCTCCTGGTCACAGGAACAGCACGAGGATTGCGCTCGTGAAAGTCAAGGATACAAAGGCCTCTATCCAGCATCACAGCTGATTTTCGACTGTAGATTTGGGAAGAAGGCACACCTGTCCAGCCTCGACGACGCTCACGATTGTTTTTGGGCTGATGAATGAGTCACTGAATTTGAGCTTCAACTAGTTCCAGCGACCATGTGTGTGCTACTATGCACACCGATGTGCGCAGGTGTCCCTTGAGTGAGCTGTCCATCCATCATCCTGTAACTATTTTAGGATGGCGCCGGCAAGCTGCCAGCGCCATCCTAAAATAGTTACTAAATTAGCTTCATCAGGAAGCACTAATAGATAAAATAAAGCAGGTGCTTGAGCACCTGCTTTATTTGATCTATTAGTGCTTCCTGATGAAGCTAATTTAGTAACTATTTTAGGATGGCGCTGGCAGCTTGCCTAAAGGAAGTGTTCTGAGCACACCTATTTTTCTCAAAGTTTTGGAAATTAATTTGTAAGAATTTTTTGATCTGCGTGCTACTATTAATAGAGTATACCCAATACTCTGAATTACAAAAAACAACTGGCTGGTCAAACAGACGTTGACTCAGACTTAACAGTGCACAGCCTAATTAAATTTACTGATCTGACAATTTTTTGCTTCGTCAACTTATTTTTCCTTTTATTTTCAATTCTTTTAACTCATATTGTCAAAGGCTTTAGCATTGCATTATTTGGCATATAACATTATTCATGCCTCTTTTTTTGCACATCAAAACAATACAGAATTCACTGTTTCATCAAACACAAAAGTACAAATATGTAAATATAAAGTAGGTGGAATTGGCGTTCGCCCAATGCATTTCGGGACGTAAGAAGAGTCCCTTCGTCAGGGGCACCACTGAAAAGAAACATGAATATATTAAAATACACAGGCACAACAGTAGATCTATTCAAAAAAAGTTTAACACGTTTAAAACATGCAGTGCTACCTTCACCAAAATCACCCCGTGTGACCTTGTGTACAAAATTTAGGAACTTACACCAAAACACCAGGTTGCTGGAGTCAAAACAACCAGCTACTTTCTGCAAATAAAGTTTGAACCAAACAATCAGAAATAAGAAACACTGTGCTTTCCTAAACATCTTCTAGTGTTTAACAAAATACACCACCAAAAGGGTATACCTAGCTACTTGGTTCCTCGGGTGGAAGAAATGTCTCAAACAATCAGTTCACCCTTCAGTAATTTCGCAGACCTTCATCAACCTACAACAAGTTAACATCAACCATTACCAACAAATATTAAACTTGCAATCGACTCGTGAGCAAAACGTGATCAATGACATACCTCGTAAAAGTTTCAGCAAAAGGCAGTAGTTTCGATTGTCACACTACATCATAGGAACGCCGTGCGTACCGACGTGCCTGTGAAAAAAACCCGAGAACACCATTACACTACTGGCCTCAACCGAGCCTCACCAGCTATCACGTAGTATTCCGTATCCTTACCTTAACAAATGTTCACAGAACCGAAAAGCGTCACTGTCTCAGTTCTCCCCTCCTCGTTACTAACGTGCCGATCAGCTTCCGATGCAAGAATTCCGCGCTGGCTACTTCACCCCTCAACAGCTTTCCTCATTGGATATCAGATAAAGACGTCTACCAATCCTATTCAATGAACCATGACTCCTCACCAAGTATGCCACTTATATTCAAACAAGCGTTCTCATTGGTTAAACCACCATGACGTCAACCTATTACCGCGTTCCGTTCTTTAAAGCAAACCCGATGTATTGAGCTTTATTTATATTAACAATTCGACACTCGGGACAAAGTAACCTAGTGTCATAAAAGACTACCGCGTTCCGTTCTTATAATCAAGCACGACGTGTTGTGCTTTATTTATCTTGACAACTCGACACTCGCATTCGGATCAAAGTATCCTAGTACACAATTGTGCAAAATTACGTGCAGAACTTAAAAATAAAACAAACTAAAATTAATGAGATAATAATAGTGCAAGGGTAAAATAATTTGCAAAAGCAAAAAATTCAATGAAATGAATAGACCATGTTTGCTTATAACATACACAAATATACAGTCTCAGCTTCATTAATCATTGCTATTTACAGGTAACTGCTTAATTCAATACGGTCATTAAGACCTCCTGGGGTCAGAGTTCCAAGTTTTTTTATCCAGAACGTTTCTCTCTGCAACAATTTTTTATTCAGATCTGTGCCTTCCCTACTCTGTACAAATTCAATGATTTGAAATCTTAATTGTGCTATAGAGTGTTGTTTCTCTAGCCAATGATTTGATAAGGGAGATGTTAATGATTTGTTGCGTATCCTGCTTTTATGCTCTGAGATTCGAATTTTCAATTTGCGTTCAGTCTTTCCTATGTACAAGAGCCCGCAAGGACATTTGATGGAATAGATAACCTGGTTAGTGTTGCAATCGCCTTCATACATCAACTTAATTGGTTTACCAGAATGTGGATGTCTCAGTTCGTTACCTAAGATCACATTATTGCAGTGTACACAGTTTGTGCATCTACGCATTCCTCTAAAGTTTTTTTGCTTTATTTCTTTGTTGTTCAATAGCTCTTTTACATTTTTTGAACGAGTGTAAGCAAAAAGAGGTTGCGGGCTCTTGTACATAGGAAAGACTGAACGCAAATTGAAAATTCGAATCTCAGAGCATAAAAGCAGGATACGCAACAAATCATTAACATCTCCCTTATCAAATCATTGGCTAGAGAAACAACACTCTATAGCACAATTAAGATTTCAAATCATTGAATTTGTACGGAGTAGGGAAGGCACAGATCTGAATAAAAAATTGTTGCAGAGAGAAACGTTCTGGATAAAAAAACTTGGAACTCTGACCCCAGGAGGTCTTAATGACCGTATTGAATTAAGCAGTTACCTGTAAATAGCAATGATTAATGAAGCTGAGACTGTATATTTGTGTATGTTATAAGCAAACATGGTCTATTCATTTCATTGAATTTTTTGCTTTTGCGAATTATTTTACCCTTGCACTATTATTATCTCATTAATTTTAGTTTGTTTTATTTTTAAGTTCTGCACGTAATTTTGCACAATTGTGTACTAGGATACTTTGATCCGAATGCGAGTGTCGAGTTGTCAAGATAAATAAAGCACAACACGTCGTGCTTGATTATAAGAACGGAACGCGGTAGTCTTTTATGACACTAGGTTACTTTGTCCCGAGTGTCGAGTTGTTAATATAAATAAAGCTCAATACATCGGGTTTGCTTTAAAGAACGGAACGCGGTAATAGGTTGACGTCATGGTGGTTTAACCAATGAGAACGCTTGTTTGAATATAAGTGGCATACTTGGTGAGGAGTCATGGTTCATTGAATAGGATTGGTAGACGTCTTTATCTGATATCCAATGAGGAAAGCTGTTGAGGGGTGAAGTAGCCAGCGCGGAATTCTTGCATCGGAAGCTGATCGGCACGTTAGTAACGAGGAGGGGAGAACTGAGACAGTGACGCTTTTCCGTTCTGTGAACATTTGTTAAGGTAAGGATACGGAATACTACGTGATAGCTGGTGAGGCTCGGTTGAGGCCAGTAGTGTAATGGTGTTCTCGGGTTTTTTTCACAGGCACGTCGGTACGCACGGCGTTCCTATGATGTAGTGTGACAATCGAAACTACTGCCTTTTGCTGAAACTTTTACGAGGTATGTCATTGATCACGTTTAGCTCACGAGTCGATTGCAAGTTTAATATTTGTTGGTAATGGTTGATGTTAACTTGTTGTAGGTTGATGAAGGTCTGCGAAATTACTGAAGGGTGAACTGATTGTTTGAGACATTTCTTCCACCCGAGGAACCAAGTAGCTAGGTATACCCTTTTGGTGGTGTATTTTGTTAAACACTAGAAGATGTTTAGGAAAGCACAGTGTTTCTTATTTCTGATTGTTTGGTTCAAACTTTATTTGCAGAAAGTAGCTGGTTGTTTTGACTCCAGCAACCTGGTGTTTTGGTGTAAGTTCCTAAATTTTGTACACAAGGTCACACGGGGTGATTTTGGTGAAGGTAGCACTGCATGTTTTAAACGTGTTAAACTTTTTTTGAATAGATCTACTGTTGTGCCTGTGTATTTTAATATATTCATGTTTCTTTTCAGTGGTGCCCCTGACGAAGGGACTCTTCTTACGTCCCGAAATGCATTGGGCGAACGCCAATTCCACCTACTTTATATTTACATATTTGTACTTTTGTGTTTGATGAAACAGTGAATTCTGTATTGTTTTGATGTGCAAAAAAAGAGGCATGAATAATGTTATATGCCAAATAATGCAATGCTAAAGCCTTTGACAATATGAGTTAAAAGAATTGAAAATAAAAGGAAAAATAAGTTGACGAAGCAAAAAATTGTCAGATCAGTAAATTTAATTAGGCTGTGCACTGTTAAGTCTGAGTCAACGTCTGTTTGACCAGCCAGTTGTTTTTTGCTGGCAGCTTGCCGGCACCATCCTAAAATAGTTACAACAACTTCAAGCTTGAAGGCTTGAACTTTTGCCCCCCGAATCCGCCGCTCGCGGATTCGCAGATTTTCAGTAAATTCGCGGGAGTTCGCGGATTGCGGATTTACCGAAAATCTGCGAAATCCGCGAGCGGAACGGATTTTGCACTCACGCTTAGTTGTCATATCTTCAAGGGTATCCCTGCACGCAGTTGCAGAGGTACATTGGAATGCGGGCCCTGTGTCTGAAAGCCCTAGGCACCAAGGGGTGGTACACGTAAGCTTTGGTGGGGGTGCCATGTCACACAGATACGCTCATACACGTATGTGTGGACAGACTTCGGGAATGCCAATAGCATCGGCCTGGCAAGAAATGTGCTGGGCTATTTAAATGCACTTTACAATTTGTACTGTCCTTAGGTGCTGTGGCATTCATTGTAGACTCCAGGTCTATTCCTTAATGGAGGTCATATTACCAGGCACCCTCACTGTAACACTAATTTAAATGCTCCGCATGTGACACAAACTGATGATATGCTAAACACTTGCAGTTGCAAGTTTGATGGGAGTGCATCTGGTGCTAATCTTAGCTAAGGCTTAGCATGTGACAGCAATGCAATACGGGCATGTGTACTGGATCTTTCGTCAGGAAGCCAGAAACACTAATCGTTGTGTTTGTTTTTTCATTTATATTTGACCGGATCCATGTCAGATACCTGGGAAGTGCTCCACATCACAACAACTGCAAGAGGTGGACAGCCAATGGGATCTGTATACCTGGAACATTATTGTCAAGCAAAGGCATCAAGTGTGATAGGTGGTCAATTCAACGGCTCAAGCAGTGCCAGCATGAGAATGTGCTAACCATGCATTATAGTTGAAGTGTGTAATTGTCACCCATTTGTGTTGCCAGTTGTGGAAAATGGGCAGTGCACTGCATTGCAGGTGTATACTGTCACAGCTTGACCCGGAGCACAAGTATTACGGAGGAGGCGTCACAGCAACACCCTTGTTGTGAAACTGTTACTGCTGTGACGGCGCCTGTGCTCGCGGGCGCCTTCATAACTAACACTGCGTGGTGTTAGGAGGCTCCGTAGTAGGAAGGTAGGCTTGCACAGGGCTTAGCATTACAATGGTATAGTTGCACCAACAACGATTAGCATTGCCAGGGGAGGCGTGAATATCCGGTGCACCATGATGCTGATGACGGAGGCCAGGTAGTGGCTCCAAGAGGGTGTGTCAAGTTCCTATGAGTAGGCCAGCCCCAGCTTTATGACCCTACAACTTGAGCAGGATTGGGTGGTTAGGAACACTCTAGTAGGTTGGTTTTACATGTCTAGGGCCAAGATACGCCCTGTCACAGCGACTCTAGGGATTCCAAAGATGGTGTCTGGCTATCCAGAGTAGGGAATGAAACCTTCCGACAAATCTCTAGGCCCAGTTAGTGGTGTATAGTGAGGTGACCTGTTGGTGCACCAGGGTACACCCAGACATTCCAGAGCCTCCAAGGGTGAGGAAGCGAGCCTGTGAGGCCATTGGACCATTGGACTCATACCTAGTAACAAACTGCTGAGGCTAGCTAGGGCTTGACACTTACAGACTATAGCACAGGGGTGGATCTGGGGGGGAACCGTGCTTCTTAAGAAGACGATGTACATTTGTTCACACCGGGGGATGAAGCCATCGTTGGGGATCTTCTTGCCACGGTAGGCGCATATAGGGACATGGCATGAACTTGCAATGAGTTGGTAGGGCCTGATAGTTAGGCTGAAAAATATAATGGCTTGGCTAGGGGAATTTTGAGGCAGGGCATGACCTTTCAGTGTAGGAGGGTAGGGGGGGCCGCATAGTCGGTCAACTACGCTGGCCTGTGGCAGTAAGGTCATGATTTGTGAGCAGTTAATTTAAGGTCTTTAGGGGGCGGGGCCATTCTCGAATGGGGTCGCCCAAAGGAAGTGACAAGTGGTCTCTCCTAGGACTCCAGGGGCAGTTACAACCGGTTGGCTACATGGGTGCGGGGGAGGGGAGAGTCACGCTTTCTCTAGGCTGGTTGGCCACCCCGCACGTGCACAATGACGCCAGTAAACGGCGCAAAGATGCAAGGGCCCCCTTTAATGGAGTTAATAGAGCGTACAGGGGTAACCGGGGGGGGCAAAGTACCCTCACAGGAAGTGGGCCCTCTGCGCATGCCCACTTTGACGGAAGGGCATGGTTAATAGGGTGTACGGGGGTAACCGGGGGGGGGGGGCGTGTAACCCCACGGTAAACGGGCCCTCTGTGCATGCGCACTCCTTCAGGAGGGCGTGGTTTAGTGATAAGGATCTGACACCAGTTATTGACCTTGCCGTAGGCAAAAATAGGTACGCAGAAAAATAAATATTGTATAACGTGAATGATGTATTAGTTTCAGATAGGAAATACCTTGTACTAGAAATATGTTAAGGTTAGCCATTTGAATACCTGTATATATCAATTGTAACATTTTCTGCGTAATTGTGTAAATATTGTTTATTTCAATGTTTGATTTATTTTGTATGTTTTTATAAATACGGCTGGGGGGTCGAAAGATCCCCCGCCTTCCAAAGAAAGCCCTCTCACGTCCTGTTAATAATGTTGGTTAACGGAAGGGTGGGGGTCCTCCGGCAGTCCCTGGCCATATTTTACTGCCCAGCCCTCCTAATCACACCCACTCCATTAACCCCGAGTTGACGAGTTCTACCCCGAGGCACACACCCTCATTGCAAGGACACCCCTTTCCTCATCTAGCACTTCAGCTACATGCACCCAGAAATTAAGAGCCGCCCTAAACATAGAAAGGACGCGTCAAGCATTAACAAAATGAAAAAAGGTATATTTACCGTAATCGACCCCAGCCTCGCAGGCAGCTTCGAGGCGTGCTTTGTAGTCCATGGGTAGTTTATACTTGTTCGTCAGGCTGCACTTCTCTGTGAGATGGAGAATGTTACAAATGAGCTTTGATAAGCACCACAGAGAAAGTTAAAGTTGTAAAGTGAACAACCTTCCTGTCCTCAAGCTGTCCAGAAGCCCCTTTCATTTCTCTGCTTACATCACAAGCTGTTTCAATCCCATACCCATGCCCTTTAACTGAGCCACAGCGCCTTAAAATCATTTTTTTGAGAGGTACCAAAGCGATACAATTCTGTAACGTAACCAGTGACCTTCTCGTACCTGCGACACACCTGCAGGCATCCTCCTTGCAAATAGTCCTCAAGAGCCCGCTTTCTTTCGAAGGGTGGTAGAATTTTGTACATCGGTTTTCTGGAAAGCACAAAAAACGGGTGATAGTTGATCAAGCATCATTTATGAGGCAACTTCTCCACTGAATGTGGATAACAGAAGCCAATGTTTAGGTTTAACAATCAAGAAGAAGCTATTTGGAAGCACAACGGCTGATTCTATGCTCCTATGTCTGACCTTGTTCGTTTACAGTGTAGTACATGACCAGATAGTCAGAACCCCTGGAGCGGTGCTACAGGTAACAAACATTTAAAAAGAACTAAAAGAAATCAAAATGTCACTTCTCTTTCTCCTCTTTGTGTGTCTGAGGCATTTCTTTATCATTGGATTGTTGTGGGTCTTTTGATAAAGTCTCCAGATACTTCTCCAAGCACCCAAAAAATGCTCTCAGAAGGGAGATTTATAAATGTTTTGGCTTGCAGGTGAAAATATATCAATAGGATGAAGCAGGTGGGGTAAGTTCAAACATGACACTGACACACTACATTGCCACTTCGTTAAAGAAAACTGATGCCTGTTGATGCTTTTTGGGAATTGGGAATTTGGTGGTTTGCCCCTGGATCTACTATTACCCGAATTATTTGTTTTCAATGTACTGACCTCGAAAGGGGGTAAGGCTGAGTTGTTCATGGCATGACAGCATTGAACTCGTGAAATGAGGAACACAACAGCGTCCCTAGCAAATGTTATGTCACTGAGCCAACTCACTGGTTTACAGGTAGTTAAGAAAGTAAGTTCAGGGTGTTTTTTATTGATTTCCCCCAGTTTTTACCAGCATTTACGTAACATTAATGGCCCGAATAGTAAAGTGACAGCAGCAGCGCAGAATCTGACTGAGAATTTGGCCAACATTGTCTAATTCAGTGTTTTTTTTATAATGAATTTTATATAGCGCAAACTTAACCTGGAGGTATCGGAATGCTTCACATGAGCACCAGTTGCGTTACAGATGGATGCATTCATTTTGTTAGGTATAGTGAGACTATGTGATCTTCCCAGAATCACAGGATATTGAGCATCCCTGCCGAAACCTGAACCCGGGTTGCCCAGCTTCGAGGTCGATGGCTCCAGACATTAGGCCACATCCTCTCCCACCTGGTTTTTAACCTGTAGTCCGAGGACCCCTGGGGTTCTGTGAGGCCTACTCAGGGGGTCCGTGACTGTTTTACAAAATTAAATAATATTAAAATGAATACATTAAAGTTAATAAATTATATACTAATATGGGGATTTTTTTTCAGTTCAAATGATTTTATTGAAAAGAAATTGAGGTGACTAAACAGAAGATGCACTATAAATCGTACATCACTAATATGGGGATTTTAATCCAGATCCTGGGTGCCTAAATGGAAAAGGCCTGTTGTCTTATTTTTTCCTTTTTACACTTCTTAATCTGCAGCGTGACAATTTCCTGGCTGCAGGCATGCAGAGGACCATCAGAGATTGTGGGGTTATCAGCAAGATAAGCTTGGGTGCTTGATGTTATGGCTTTTTATAAATGATGTACCTGGTTTTGAAGATGGAGTGGGCTAAAAACTGGAGCCAATGGAGTTCCATTAGGATAGGCGTGATGTGATCATATTTCTTTAGGGCTTGGAAAAGACATGCTGTTGAGCTCAGGATGCCCCAAGGGGTGCCAGTGGGGAGTCTGGGAGACCATTAGTAGGGTATTACCACCATCCAGATGCAAAAGTGCAAGGGCTTAAACAGAAGTTCCTGAGTCACTCCCAGCAAGGAACAGTTTGACTTTCTTTTGAAGAGAGAGCTGGAACCAAACTGTCTTTGTTTTTTTGGCCACATGCTTCCTGAGGGAGAGAATGTGTTCAGGCTGAATCCAAGTGATTTGACATTTGGTGAAAGTTGGGGTTCGAAGCCATCAAGGTTCACAACATTGAGCCAGGTTTGTACAGCATCTTGTTTGTTGTTCGTGGCAAATAATAGCAATTTTGTCTTGGTTGGGTTGAGATTGAGGTATACGTTGTACATCGGTGTCTGTACCAAATATATTTTTATAAAAACGTATATAGCAATCATTTAATCACAATTTATGCATCTACACATTTACACATTACTTTTCCTACTGTTATAAAGGTTGTAGAACATATGGCTTTGCTGAAGCCTGTTCCTGTGGCTTGCCTTCATACACAGGTATTACATATGTAAATAGGGCAGAAAAGCTGGATTTTAATGTGGTCCAATACAGGAGTATTAGGTTAGATGGTCAGTCTTAGTACAAGTCGTACTCGTTCTTCTTGAGCATTCTTTGTGTTTGTTTGTTTATCTAGGCGACTGTTTAGTCAAGCCTACGATATTTAACCCTTAACAAAAATGACAGGCCATATAAAGAACTCACAGAACACAAGCTTACCAGGTATTTAAATGATTCCAAATGCATTGTTTCTAGGAGGGTGGAGATTTATACACCACCTTCATTTCCTGATAAGTAAACTCTCTCACTGGGCCAGTATATTCCTCTAACATGTCTCTGCTAAGTAGTGGAAGGGTCAGTGCATTCTTTTCCTTTTGTGTATTGTCATTTCAATTTTCAAATGTGTTACTGATTACCAAGCAGGCAAAATGACAGATAAGTAGCTAGAAGATGAATTACTTAAGGTGTCAAGAATTATATTACAAGACATTGTTCATTTTCTGATACTTCTATAGTACTATAGTACTGGTGTATAAGTAGGCCCAGAAGAGCCAGGTCCTTGCCAGAGTTTCATAATAACCACTACGTAAATAACCTCAATTCAGAGTCACTGTATCTACATTCAGCGTAGGTGGATATCCTGAAAATCTGTAATGGACCTGGCACTCATGGCTCTACCTTGAACACTTCTAGATTCCAGGGATATGTTTTCATCTGTTGTAATTTCTGTCCAGTATTTTCTATATTCAAACAACAGAGGATTGATGTTTTTTTTTTATAAGGTTTTTGTGTCTTCAGGCCTTCCACTGAAGATGCTGGGATGAGGTGGGTCTTACCTCTACTTCACAGGAGTTCTGTGGCTGCAGGGTATCTTACCTATAGAATAATACTCGTAGATAGTGACAGCAGCAGGTTGGAGCAAACCCACTTCAAACTCTTGGTGAGCTTTGAATTTGATGCATTCCATTTGACTGTTTGAAACCTGGAAATACAAGTTGGCAGTTACTTTATATATATTATTCATAATTGTGCAAATTGGCAACTTCAGTAAATCATTCACAGAGTATAGTCAATGATAGACATGTCCTCTTTACAGCCCCCAGCCTTGTGTCTTAAAGTCAGTGGCGTAGCAAGTGGGGTGGGTGCGGTCCGCCCCGGGACGCACAAGTTCTGGGGACAGCGGCCTCCCTTCCGCTCTTTCCTAACTTTGCAGGGGAGTCGTTGCAGATAAGTAAAATGTCTTTCCCCTCATATTTGTGGGCTCTGAAAAACAGCTCATGATACTCTTGACTGTAGAACTATTCTTATTGATATGCAGATTGTCCTTCTGTTGCTTGCTCTTTCTCAAAAGCCTCCACAGTCTTGCAGGTTTAAATCACATTTAAAGGATAGACAAGCACTGTCTGGGAAATTTCATGTAGCGAGTTTGGCAGCAGCAAGCAAACCCATTCTTCTATGTGCCGCTCTTGCACAGCATTATGGATATCATGAGGAGCCAATAGGTTCAACATCCAGGGCCTTATTTACAATCCTCTTGCTCCACCAGTATGTCACTTTTTCCCATATAAAATGTGATGCACCGGCGGTGCAAGTGGCTTGTAAATCAGCCCCCAGAGTTTAAAGTCTGGTTAGCTGCTTAGATTCTTTTTCAATGGAACCATTTGCGCTACATGCACTGATGCACATACATTAGCCCAATTACTAGGGTCCATATGAATGAATAAATGTGAAATCATGACTGCTTTCGAACAGCTATGTCCAATGAGTATCCACCCTGGCAGTGGACCACGTAGAGGACCAATTAGGAACCACTGGGCACAATGAAACTCTGGGTATAGTGACAACAGATACTTTTGTAAAACTAGTCCTGCAAACAAATAATTTGCATATCTCTAGCATTATTTTCTATTGCATACGGTTCAAGCAAAAAACTGTCACAGAAAATGTTATGCCATCATGATACATCCATATCTTATGCATTTGGACTATTCTTGCGGCACTTGATACTGAGACTGGTGGTCAATATGGGTCACAATCCAAGAGAAGCTCTGGTGGTACCATGAACACCTCTCTTGAATTGTTTGTCAAAGTTTAGTTTATTTTGTTATACATTTTGTTATATTTACATTTTAAAACTTTGGAATTGTGGACTATTGATTAGGCTTTCAGAAAATATATTTCATCATTCTGTTCCTATGCTGTAGAAAGCTTCTCCTCCTATTGTATTTTTCTATTCCGTAGTCTGATTTTCTTCTGTTATCCTAAGTAACTTGTGATCGAACAAGTGGAAATAAAATAATTTTCACAGTGTGGGTGCTGCAATCAATGTTACATAACTGAAGTCATAGGGAGCGTGAAAAATACAAGTGCCCTACACAGTGCAAATACAGCATGTGACTGAGGGTGAATTTTGGAGCACAATGTTGCATATATTCTTTTAAAACATGGGGGGATATTCTCAAGAACGCGTGATAATTATCGCAAAATTAGCTTAACGCAACTTTTCACATCGAAGTCTATCGCAGGAAAATAACGTTGTGTTAACGTTGTATTCTCAACACAGCGGTACCATGCGATAGTCTCACGATAACGCGTCATATGGCCACGTTTAAATTAATGCAATGCCTAAAAAATGCAAAACACGAACGCAAAAAAAGTGGCGATGTCCCAAACCGCGATACTCAAATCAGCAATAACCAGAGACAGGCCTGCAATTTCCATGCATCTTGCGGGAAAAAGCACCATAAAAGCAGAGAAAAAAAACTGTGAGATCACAATGTACGAGTACAACCTCACATCTGTAATGTGGTACAAACGTCCACTGTCCCGCATCATATAGGCATCTCCTCACAAACAATCACAATGTACATTGTCATGCGGTCTGTATGTAAACTTCGCCAATGCATAAACATACATGGAACACACTGTGAAACTGCATCTCCCCTTTTCATTGCAGAGAGACACTCACATTTAAAGGATAGACTAGCACTGTCTGGGAAATTTCATGTAACGAGCTTGGCAGCAGCAAGAAAACCCATTCTTCTATGTGCCGCTCTTGAACAGCATTATGGATATCATGAGGAGCCAATGTGTTCAATATCCAGGGCCTCATTTACAATCGCCTTGCTCCAACAGTATGTCACTTTTTCCCATATAAAAAGTGACTCACCGGCGGTGCAAGGGGCTTGTAAATCAGCCCCCAGAGTTTAAAACCTGGTTAGTTGCTTAGATTTTTTTTTTATGGAACCATCTGAGCTACATGCACTGATGCACAGACACTAGCCCAATTACTAGGGTCCATATGAATGAATAAATGTGAAATCATGACTGCTTGCGAACAGCTATGTCCAATGAGTATCCACCCTGTCAGTGGACCACATAGAAGATCAAATCGGAACCACTGGGCACAGTGAAACTCTGGGTATAGTGACAATAGATACTTTTGTAAAACTAGCCCTGCAAACAAATAATATGCATATCCCTAGCATTATTTTCTATTGCATACCGTGCAAGCAAAAACCAGTCACAGAAAATGTTATGCCATCATGATACATCCATATCTAATGCATTTGGACTATTCTCGTGGCACTTGATACTGAGACTGGTGGTCCATATGGACCACAATCCAAGAGAAGCTCTGGTGGTACCATGAACACCTCTCTTGAATTGTTTGTCGAAGTTTAGTTTATTTTGTTGTCCATTTTGTTAAATTTACATTTAAAAACTTTTGGATTGTGGACAATTGATTAGGCTTTCAGAAAATATATTTCATCAATCTGTTCCTTTGCTGTAGAAAGCTTCTCCTCCTATTGTATTTTTCTATTCCGTAGTCTGATTTTCTTCTGTTATCCTTAAGTAACTTGTGATCGAACCAGTGGAAATAAAATAACGTTCACAGTGTGGGTGCTGTAATCAATGTTGCATCACTGAAGTCATAGGGAGCGTGTAGGAAGGTGGAAACCTGACTATGGTTACCCCAGATTTTTTGCCTTGTGTTTAGCTGGTTTTCGACTTAGTTGGCCTGGGATCCTGCTAATCAGGGCCCCAGGCTATCTGCTCTCTCTGTAAAATGGACTCCATGCACCCTAGGTGCATAACCAATCTGGTACTGGACACCTTATCAGCCCCTGTACAGTGCACTATAGGTGCCTAAGCATAAGTGCATCCAAGGCCTACCAGGGGCTGCAGCATATCTTTTGCCACCCCTGGCTGGACCTTAAATTGACACAACTGGCTGATCACTCAGCTGGGGCAAGGTGGTGTAATCACCCCTTGCTTAGATATAGTATACCTATATATAAACCTATATCTGGACACATATATACCTATAAGTCACTCCTATGGCAGGCCTTATCAATCCTGGAGGCAGAGTGCTTGGTTTTATGTGAGATGGTGCTCTAGCATGAGCTGAGCCTATCTGCAGCTGTCGGGACCAACTCCCTTAGCTGTTCCGGGATATTGCCATACCATATACTCTTAAATGCATTATAATCCATTGCGGTTATGTGCTAACTTTGGTTTGGCTTTATCAAAACATGTGGTGTAAGGTATCATACGATTTGGAATACTACCCCCTCACCAGTCCTGGCGACGGGGGTAGCATTCCACCCTTCTAGAGGGAGAAGACATGTTACTTTGCTAAAACGCGGTTAATTATAACTAGAGCCTCAGCATCACAAAATGGATGCTGCTGCCACCGACACAAGTCTGACCTCCTGCTGCTGACCGTAACATGGCAGAGGAGGCCTGGACAAAGGGTTTCCTGTCGCAGGGAGGTGCTACACCTCCCCAGACAGGAGATAGTGTATTGGGGCAGGGTGGGTTGAATGAAATCAGACACTGCCTGGGGCGCACAAGGCTTCCCCTTGCATAATCCGGTCAAACCGGTTCTGGGGCTCTCTAGCCCCAGTCCCAGCGCGACCCTGGACAAAGGGAAAGGGGTGTAACCACCCCCTTTCTGGGTCCCACCCATAGGAGGGACCTTACAGGTGATCCAGCCCACTAGATTGGTATAAGAGTGGGAGCAGTGCTAGTGCACACAGATTATCCTGACTGAAACTTATGAAATGAAACTCTGGACCCTTCAACATCCTACTCGACGTAGAAGACTGAAGAATCTCCCTTGTGGTCAAGGAGTGACCACCCTGTGCAAACAGGCACCATCTAGCACCTCACTATTTGTTTTGTTGCAGTTCCTGCCGGAACTCGAGCAACAGAGATCAACAAGACCCAGCGTTCCAGCCTTCATACAGCCCGATCCACAGTTCCAGTGAATTTGAGACCTGTGGAGGCGACCTGAAGCGTGGGGCCGGCCATCTTGGAAAAACCACGAAGCGCTGACCGTGCAGCTCCCAAGGCTCCCTCGACGCTGTGCATTGGGGTCTGAGAAGCCCTAGCCCTGAGCAGTTTTTGCACCAAAGCTACCCCCTCCACACTCTCCGAGTGCTGCGTGGGGCCCTTCTTTATTTTGGTGCTCAACGCATTGGTCCGGTCGCTTGCCCGTTGGCTAGCAGCCCCAGTACTGATGAACCTTTGAGTTTGCTCTGCCAGTCCGGTTGCTCTGGACTGGCCCTTGCTCCCCTGAAAAGGAGCACCAGCTCGGACCCTTCTGGTCCGAGTAAGAAGCGATCTTTGAATCCCACGTGGGTTGCACTTGCCAAGGTTTGTTTGCTCCAATCCGGAAGCCGACACCGTCGACAGCGAGAACCTTTGTGGGGCAGCTTGTGGTCTACTCCTGGACATCCTCGGTAGCCCAGAGTCCACGTGGCAGCGGAGACAAGCTTCTTGATAACCACCTGATTGCGCCCGCATTGGCTGGTTCCGTCCTGGTTCCACCCTGGCCACTGCTGAGTGACCCAGACTCTGTCCCCTCTGCTTTCAGGTACCCTTCAGCTTCGATGCACCCTTGAATCGCATCGGACACTTCTCTTCTGGCCGCCTGCAGCATCATCATCTCCAGGCTCCATAGATCCACACGACGAAAGCCGACACAACTTTGCACCTGCTTCCTGTGGGTGAGGCAATTCTTGAACGCCAGTGCTCATGTATTGGTATACACCTCTAGTGTCTAGGTCTAAAGTTTTGCCCTTCTAGGTCAGTCGGAAGACTCTTAAAACAGTAACTCGATAACTTTTACGCACCATTGACTTTGCATTGGTGCATGTGTGTGTTTTCAGCGCTGCACCCGATTCCCGCGGGCCTTTCCCGACTTCAGCATTGCTAGTCCCGATTGCTCCCAGCGATTCCCCAGGCCCTAGGCCTGACCACTGTTCGATTAGTGATACTTATACCATTTTTTTAATATATGGGTTGAGTGGCCCCTGGGCCTCATCCATAATTGTGTAACTTTTATATGTTTAACTGTGCTTTTGTTTAAACCCTTGTGCCTCTGCACTCATAAGCTTAGCATATTTAAGTTCTACTGAACTTAGTAGTGGTAGATCAAAGGGCTTAGCACACCCTGCCTACAACTCACTAGCAAGGTACAGTAGGAAAACACTTAGTGTAGGTAAGTGCACCACTTACACCTCACTAGCAGTCATGTCTAGCACAGGTGAAGCTTCCAGCTCTCTACCTGTGAGGGTTGACCTTACCAAGGCACCCTCCAGCTATGACAACCTCAGCCACAGAGACTTGAGTGCCTTGTGCACTTCAAGGGGGCTGAAAAAGGGTCACAACCCTACCATTCCCATCCTGATAGCCATCCTGGAGAAGGATGATCTTGAGAAAGCTAGTGTAGCTCCCTTAGGGTCAGGAGATGGAGTGAATCCCCCAGAGAATAAGAACACCCCCCAGATGTAGAAGATGTGGAGGTGGACCCTGAATCAGAAGAGGAAGAGTCAGATCAGAATCAAGGGGATATCCAGGTACAAGTGGGGAGGCTTAGCCAAGCCAACTTGGACCTACTTGGAAATGGAGAGGGCCAGCACCTCCCCAGAGTACATACCAGAATTGTTCCAGGCAATAGAAGGTTGAGATCTCCCTCAAGGGATTCTCACATTTCTAGTGCCTCAAGAGAATCTCAAAGGAGAATGACTTCCCCCCAGAGAAGAGTGCATAAGGCCAGAATGAGGGCTGTCCAACTCCAGATACAGAGGGAAGAGGTAGCCTTGCCCCAAGCTAAACTTGCTTTAGCAAGGGAACAAAAATTGTGTGGATTAGATTCCACTGGTGGCAGCAACATAATTCCTAGAGAGAAAGACAGGTCCTATGATACTAGAAACCTGACAAAGATTGTGCCCCCTACAAGGAAGGGGATGAAATCCACAAATGGATGACTGCTCTGGAGAGAGCCTGCATGGTACAGCAGGTTCCTGAAGAACAGTGGGCAGCAATCTTATGGTACTCCTTTTCTGAGAAAGGGAGAGATAACCTCCTCACAGTTAGACCTGAGGATGCTAAAAATTACACTGTCCTGAAGAGTGCTCTAATAGATGGGTTTGGCCTAACCACTGAACAATACAGGTTAAAGTTCAGAGATACCCAGAAAACACAGACGCAGGACTGGACTGATTTTGTAGATTGTGCTACTAAGGCTCTGGAGGGTTGGCTACATGGCAGCAAAGTACATGACTATACAGGATTGTATAATTTGATTATGAGGGAGCAGATCCTAAGTAATTGTCAGAACCAGCTTTTACACCAGTACCTGGTGGACTCAGATCTGACCTCTCCACAAGAATTGGGTAAGAGGGCAGACAAATGGGTCAGAACCAGGATTAGGCCTAAGAATCAGGGTAATGACCAGAAGAAGGAGTATACCAAACCTCAAGATAAGGGTGGGGATAAATCTAAAGAGAAGACTTCCCCAGGGCCCCAAAACTCCAAGGATGGGGGTGGGTCCCAAGACACTTCCTCTACGCAGAAAAAGCCTTATTACCATGCCTGTAAACAGGTTGGCCATTGGAAAACAGACCGCTGTTGTCCAAAGAATAGTAATAAGGAAAATATACCTCCAAGTAAAGCTCCAACACCTCCTGTCACTGTTAGCAGTGGTACCCCAGGTGGTGGGAGCACCCCCAAGAATTTGGCTGGGTTTACTTTTGGAACACAGGTGGATTCTGGCCTAACCAGGTCCCCTAACTTAGCTACTCTTGTTTGTGATAATGGCATGGGGTTTGCCAACTTCACCTCTTGCCCAAACACTTTGAACAAGTACAGACAGGAGCCCCTCATCAATGGTCTGAAAGTTGAGGCCTTTAGAGACACAGGGGCTAGCATCACCATGGTGGATGAATGTCTAGTCCCCTCAAGGCAACTCATACCTGGTGCCACATACCAGGTGACCAATATTGATGGAATAGAAACCAATCATCCCATGGCAGTAGTAAGTCTCAGCTGGGGAGGTGTCATTGGCCCAAAGAGAGTGGTAGTGTCACCAAACTTGCCTGTGGATTGTCTACTAGGAAATGATTTGGAAATCTCAGCCTCGGCTGAGGTTGAACAGGAAATCCATTCTAGAATGGTAAATGTCCATGGAAAGGTTAGTGGGGCTGTGTTGGCCACAGCCCCAATCCAAGATGTCCTTCCTGAAAAGGTTGGTGGGGCTGTGATGGCCACAGCCCAAACTCAAACTGATTCCTGTGTTGTGAAGCCTGAAATGATGGATCACTCCACACAAACAGAGAGCATTGAGGAGGAAGAGAAATCTCCCTCCCACCAGACATTAGGACAGGATCAGCCTCCTCAGGGAACTGATCTTACCCCTGATGAAGGAACTGTCCCAGAGGTTGTTAGGCCTAGCCTGACAGAGCCCCTGATGGCAGTGGACCCTTCTCAGGTGGGACCCAGTCTGGAACAGGTAACATTCCCCTCTCTACCTTGCCTTAGTCAGCCCAGGGCTGCAGAGGACAAGAAGGACAGTAAGCCCCAAAGGGCCCCCTGTCAAATAAAGCACCCCCATCAGCAGATTAGGGGCACCAAAGCTAGCAGCCCTAGCCAGGTGAAAACTTTAAAAACTCCTGAGGGAACCCCCTTAAAATTAGTTAGGGACCTCCCACAGATGGATTCTGTTGGGCACAGCCAAACCTGGGACCCAAAGGGCCCAAACCTGAACTGTGCCTCCAGTAAGCCAACAAAAGGGACCCAGCCTCCAGCTTTAGGTAGCCAGAGGTTGACCCTGAGAGCACAGTGCAACTCAGTTGATGAAAGAAAGGCACACATGGTGGAAGATAATTGGAGGAAGCTGGGCCCTACATTAGTGGAGCCTCACTTCAGTACTCCATATCAACACCATCCTTTTACTTTGCAAAAACACACCCAAGGTAGTGATTCCCTATGGTGGAGACCCTCTAATACCCCAAGGGTGAGGGATTGCTTAGTGGACCATGAGACAGGGGTAACCATGCTAGTGCAGGTACTTCCTTATATGGCCACTCAGGCATTATAGGCTTACCTGGTCAAGGATAGCCTTATCTCCTTTCGTTTGGGGCGGGGGTTGTGTAGGAAGGTGGATACCTGACTATGGTTACCCCAGATTTTTTGCCTTGTGTTTAGCTGGTTTTCGACATAGTTGGCCTGGGATCCTGCTAATCAGGGACCCAGGCTATCTGCTCTCTCTGTAAAATGGACTCCATGCACCCTAGGTGCATAACCAATCTGGTACTTGACACCTTATCAGCCCCTGTACAGTGCACTATAGGTGCCCAGGGCATAGGTGCATCCAAGGCCTACCAGGGGCTGCAGCATATCTTTTGCCACCCCTGGCTGGACCTTAAATTGACACAACTGGCTGATTACTCATCTGGGGCAAGGTGGTGTAATCACCCCTTGCTTAGATATAGTATACCTATATCTAAACCTATATCTGGACACATATATACCTATAAGTCACTCCTATGGCAGGCCTTATCAATCTTGGAGGCAGAGTGCTTGGTTTTATGTGAGATGGTGCTCTAGCATGAGCTGAGCCTATCTGCAGCTGTCGGGACCAACTCCCTTAGCTGTTCCGGGATATTGCCATACCATATTCTCTTAAGTGCATTATAATACATCGCGGTTATGTGCTAACTTTGGTTTGGCTTTATCAAAACATGTCGTGTAAGGTGTCATACGATTTGGAATACTACCCCCTCACCAGTCCTGGCAACATGGGTAGCATTCCACCCTTCCAGAGAGAGAAGACATGTTATTTTGCTAAACCGCGGTTAATTCTAACCAGAGCCTCAGCATCACAAAATGGATGCTGCTGCCACCGACACGAGTCTGACCTCCTGCTGCTGACCGAAACTTGGCAGAGAAGGCCTGGAAAAAGGGTTTCCTGTCGCAGGGAGGTGCTACACCTCCCCAGACAGGAGATAGTGTATTGGGGCAGGGTGGGTTGAATGAAATCAGACACTGCCTGGGGAGCACAAGGCTTCCCCTTGCATAATCCGGTCAAACCGGTTCTGGGGCTCTCCATCCCCAGTCCCAGCACGACCCTGGACAAAGGGAAAGGGAGCTAACCACCCCCTTCCTGGGTCCCACCCATAGGAGGGACCTTACAGGTAATCCAGCCCACTAGATTGGTATAAGAGTGGGAGCAGTGCTAGTGCACACAGATTATCCTGACTGAAACTTATGAAATGAAACTCTGGACCCTTCGACATCCTACTCAACGTAGAAGACTTAAGAATCTCCCTTGTGGTCAAGGAGTGACCACCCTGTGCAAACAGGCACCATCCGGCAGCTCACCCTTTGCTTTGTTGCAGTTCCCGCCAAAACTCGAGCAACAGAGATCAACAAGACCCAGCATTCCTGCCTTCTCGCAGCCTGATCCACAGTCCCAGCAAATCTGAGACCCATGGAGGTGACCTGAGGCGTGGGGCGGGCCATGTTGGAAAAACCATGAAGCGCTGACCGTGCAGCTCCCGAGGCTCCCTTGATGCTGTGCATTGAGGTCTGAGAAGTCCCCGCCCTGAGCAGCTTTTGCACCAAAGCTACCCACTCCACACTCTCCAAGTGCTTCGGGGCGCCCTTCTGCATTTTGCTGCTCAACACATTGGTCCGGTCGCTTGCCCATTGGCTAGCGGCCCCAGTACCGACGAACCTTTGAATTTGCTCTGCCAGTCCCGTTGCTCTGGACTGGCCCTAGCTCCCCTGAAAAGGAGCACCCGCTCTGACCCTCCTGATCCGAGTAAGAAGCTATCTTTGAATCCCGCGTGGGTTGCGCTTGCCAAGGTTTGTTTGCTCCAATCCGGAAACCGACACAGCCGCCAGCGAGAGCTTTTGTGGGACAGCTTGTGGTCTAATCCTGGACATCCTCGGTGCCCCAGAGTCCACGTGGCAGCTGCACAAGCTTCTCAACAACCACCTGATTGCGCCCGACATTGCCTGGTTCCGTCCTGGTTCCACCCTGGTCACTGCTGAGTGACCCAGACTCTGTCCCCTCTGCTTTCAGGTACCCTTCAGCTTCGATCCACCATTGGGTCCCACCGGACACTTCTCTTCTGGCCGCCTGCAGCATCATCATCTCCAGGCTCCATCGATCCACACGACGAAAGCTGACACGACTTTGCACCTGTGCACCCGCTTCCTGTGGGTGAGGTAACTCTTGAATGCCGGTGCTCCTGTATCGGTATACACCTCTAGTGTCTAGGTCTAAAGTTTTGCCCTTCTAGGTCAGTCGGAAGACTCTCAAAGCAGTAACTCGATAACTTTTATGCACCATTGACTTTGCATTGGTGCATGTGTGTGCTTTCAGCGCTGCACTCGAATCCCGCGGGCTTTTCCCGACTTCAGCATTGCTAGTCCCGATTGCTCCCAGCAATTCCCTAGGCCTTTGGCCTGAGCTCTGTTCAATTAGTGATACTTATACAATTTTTTTAATATATGGTTTGATTGGCCCCTGGGCCTCATCAATAATTGTGAAACTTTTATATGTTTAACTGTGCTTTTGTTTAAACGCTTGTGCCTCTGCACTTATAAAGAGTACAGAGGATTATTCTAGTAATAAATACATATATTTTTATAATATATAACTTGTGTGGTGTCCTTTCATTTGATATTACAGGATTGTGATTGGTAAAACAGCTTGCTTCACATGCCCTCTTGAGTTAAGCCTTTAAGGCTGCTTAGTCCATGCTACCCTTAGGATAGCTTGTCTATAAGGTTGACTTACAACCATCACCATAAGGGATTGTTTGGACTGATACAAGGTGCCCCCAGAATTGGAGACATCATATATCAGGCCAACTTCTCACAGAGCGTGAAAAATACAAGCGCCCTACACAGAACAAATATAACTGGTGACTGAGGGTGAATTTTGTAGCACATTGTTGCATATATACTTCTAAAACACATGGGGGGATATTCTTATGAACGTGTGATAATTATCGCAAAATTAGCTTAATGCAACTTTTCACATCGCAGTCTTTTGCGGGAAAATAACACTGTGATAACGGTACACAGTTAAAATATCGAGTTTTAAATTTCGACCTACCAAAATATCGTGTTTGAAATTTCGAAGGTGCAGAATATCGATGTCAAGAATATCGTTGGACAGAATATCGACCCTAAGGTAAGTAATATCTAAATTCTTTATATCGATGTAAGTAATATCGAAGTTAGTAATATCGATAGCATATATATCGATGTAACTAATTTCGATGACACTAATATCGATATTTGTATTTGTTTTTGTTTTTTATTATGTATGTGTTATATGTTTTAGTTAAGTTTTTAAAATAAATTATATTATATGTGTATTAATTTTATATATTAATACATTTATTTATAAGTAAATTATATGTTTTAGTACCGGAGCGGGTTGTGGGTTTATAGGGGAATAGGGTGGGAAGTAATTTAATTGTAATTAATAAAATATTTTTTTATGTATAATTTATTTTGTAATTAATTATTAATTGGCAATTAATTATTTTAATTGATAAATTAATTATATAATTGGTAATTAATGCTAATTTAAATTAAATGTTATGTTTTAGTACCGGAGTGGGTTGTGGGTTTACAGGGGAATAGGGTGGGAAGTAATTTAATTGTGATTAATAAAATATTTTTCTATGTATAATTTATTTTGTAATTAATTATTAATTAGCAATTAATTATTTTAATTGATAAATTAATTATATAATTGGCAATTAATGTTAATTTTAATTAAATGTTATGTTTTAGTACCGGAGCGGGTTGTGGGTTTATTGGGGAATAGGGTGGGAAGTAATTTAATTGTAATTAATAAAATATTTTTTAATGTATAATTTATTTTGTAATTAATTATTAATTAGCAATGAATTATTTTAATTGATAAATTAATTATATAATTGGTAATTAATGTTAATTTAAACGTAAATGTTATGTTTTAGTACCGGAGCGGGTTGTGGGTTTATAGGGGAATAGGGTGGGAAGTAATTTAATTGTAATTAATAAAATATTATTTTATGTATAATTTATTTTGTAATTAATTATTAATTGGCAATTAATTATTGTAATTGATAAATTTATTATATAATCGGTAATTAATGTTAATTTAAATTAAATGTTATGTTTTAGTATCGGAGTGGGTTGTGGGTTTATAGGGGAATAGGGTGGGAAGTAATTTAATTATAATTAATAAAACATTTATTTATGTATAAATTATTTTGTAATTAATTATTAATTGGCAATTAATTATTTTAATTGATAAATTATTTTTTAATTGGTAATTAATGTTAATTTTAATTAAATGTTATGTTTTAGTAACTGAGGTGTTGTGGGTTTATAGGGGTATTGGGTAGAAAGTAATGTTATTGTAAATATTTAATTATTTATACATTTTTAGTTATGGATAATTAATGTATTAAATCATTATTAATTGGTAAATAATTATTTTATTAGATATTTATTTTTTAAATTGTCAATTGATATTTGTAATTTGTAAATAGTTTTTAATAACTAGAAAAATTAATTACATAATTGTTAAACATTTTTTTTGAAAAATATTAATTTGTATAATGTATTTTAGTTTTTCAAATTGATTTAAATGTATATAATATTTTATTGTTATGATAAATAATGTATTATTCAAAATGTATTATTTGGTGAGTAATTTTTAATAAATATTATTTATTAGTGTTTGTTGTTAATTTATTGTCAATAAATCATTCAAATGTAATTGGTTTTATTAATTATTAATTGTTTTTATTGATGTTGATGTATTTGAAAAATTAATTATACATTATTTCAAATATAAACATTATTTAAAAGTATGTTAAAATAAAAATCTATGTTATTAAACGCTTTCCCTACTGTTGCACCCTTTGGAGTTGGAATAGTTATTTTTCCCACTACGCTATCCAAAGCTTTCCTTACTGTTGCACCCTTTGGAGTTGGTATAGTAATTGTACCCCCTACGCTATCCAAAGCTTTCCCTACTGTTGCACTAATTGGAGTGGGAATAGTCATTTTTACCTACCCGCTATCCAATGCTTTCCCTACTGTTGCACCCACTGGAGTGAGAAAAGTAATTTTTACCCGTACGCTATCTAACGCTTTCCCTACTGTTGCACTCACTGGAGTGGGAATAGTAATTTTTACCCACCCGCTATCCAACGCTTTTACTACTGTTGCACTCTCTGGAGTGGGAATAGTAATTTTAACCCTTACACTATCTAACACTTTTCCTACTGTTGCACCCACTGGAGTGGGAATAGTAATTTTTACCCGTACGCTATCCAACGCTTTCCCTACTGTTGCACTCACTGGAGTGGGAATAGTAATTTTTACCCACCCGCTATCCAACGCTTTCCCTACTGTTGCACTCTCTGGAGTGGGAATAGTAATTTTACCCCCTACACTATCCAACGCTTTCCCTACTGTTGCACCCTTTGGAGTTGGAATAGTAATTTTTACCCTTACCCTATCCAACGCTTTCCCTACTGTTGCATTCCCTGGAGTTGGAATAGTAATTTTTACCCGTACGCTATCCAACGCTTTCCCTACTGTTGCACTCACTGGATTGGGAATAGTAATTTTAACCCACCCGCTATCCAACGCTTTCCCTACTGTTGCACTCACTGGAGTGGGAATAGTAATTTTTACCCTTACCCTATCCAACGCTTTCCCTACTGTTGCACTCCCTGGAGTTGGAATAGTAATTTTTACCCGTACGCTATCCAACGCTTTCCCTACTGTTGCACTCACTGGAGTGGGAATAGTAATTTTAACCCACCCGCTATCCAACGCTTTCCCTACTGTTGCACTCACTGGAGTGGGAATAGTAATTTTTACCCACCCGCTATCCAACGCTTTCCCTACTGTTGCACTCTCTGGAGTGGAAATAGTAATTTTACCCCCTACACTATCCAACGCTTTCCCTACTGTTGCAACCTTTGGAGTTGGAATAGTAATTTTTACCCTTACGCTATCCAACGCTTTCCCTAATGTTGCACTCATTGGAGTGGAAATAGTCATTTTTACCCGTAAGCTATCCAACGCTTTCCCTACTGTTGCACTCACTGGAGTGGGAATAGTAATTTTTACCCACCCGCTATCCAAAGCTTTCCCTACTGTAGCACTCTCTGGAGTGGGAATAGTAATTTTACCCCCTACACTATCCAACGCTTTCCCTACTGTTGCACCCTTTGGAGTTGGAATAGTAATTTTTACCCTTACGCTATCCAACGCTTTCCCTAATGTTGCACTCATTGGAGTGGGAATAGTAATTTTTACCTATTTGCTATCCAACACTTTCGCTACTGTTGCACCCTATGGAGTTTGAATAGTAATTTTTAGCCTTACACTATCCAATATAATTTATATTTATTTATGTATTTTATAATATTTTTATTATGTGACATAATGTTGTGTTTAATTAATTTTTTTAATATTGAAAGTATATTTCATTGTTTTTATGTATTATATATGAATGTTTATTATTATTTATGTTATTATTTTATGAGTGTTGATGTATTTGTAATGTATAGTAATTGTTAATATTTTTAAATTAATTAAAAAAATAATAAATATTATAATTAATTAAATATATATTACATATTATATGTTTAATTTTAATTAAATGTTTAACGGTAAATATGTATTATTTATTCATTTTAAACATTCTAAAATATTTTTACATAAGTTTAAATTATATAAAAGTATTATTTACTTTATATTTCCTTTTTTAATAATTAAAAAAACGATATATTTAATTACAATATTTTTAACATCGATATTTTAGTTTCGATATTTTTGTACTTACCATGTTGTAGATAGGGTGTCGATATACTTGCCTTCGATATTCCAGCGTCGATATTTTGTCTGTCGATATCCTGTCTCTCGATATTCTGTCAGAGATTTGTGTTAACGTTGTATTCTCAACACAGTGGTACTATGCGTTAGTCTCAAGATAACGCATCAAATGACCGTGGTAAAATTAATGCAACGCCTAAAAAATGCAAAACACGAACGCGAAAAAAGCGTTGATGTCCCAAACCGCGATACAAAAATCAGCGATAACCAGAGACAGGCCTGCAATTCTCACAGGTCATGCAGGAAAATGCCCCATAAAAGCAGAGAGAATAAACTGTGAGATGACAATGTACGAGTACAACCTCACATCTGTGCTGTAGTACAAATGTCCTTTGTATACAGTTTTTACTTTGTATACAGTACAAATGTCCACTGTACCGCATCAAATAGGCATCTCCTCACAAACAGTCACAATGTACATTGTCATGCAGTCTGTATGTAAACTTCGCCAATACATAAACATACATGGAACACACTGTGAAACTGCATCTCCCCTTTACATTGCAGAGGGACAATCAACACCTCCTGCAGAGCAGACCCTACATTACGTCAGTGATGATGGAGACGATCCCCAAGACAACAACTACGATGAACTTCAACGATTCATGGACAATCTCCAAAACCCACCTCCAGTAGCAGGGCAGCCCAGCACCATCGAGGGGAGCTCACCCCTTCCACAGACCACACAGCAAGAAGCACCCACCACCACGTCTGGCTCCCAGCACCTCACCGAAGAACACATGGCATTCCAATGCAATGTTAGACCGCCAGAAGGAGCTGGCTGAACAAACTATTGACTCATGTCTCTCTGCGATGTCATCAGTGATTTAGGAAACATAAGGAGGGTCATGGAGAGCATGGAGTGAATGCAGGCGCAAAGAATGGTTACCATGGCTGCATACGAGAAAGCTGTAGATGGGATCTTTCATGCCCTGCAGATCCTCATCATGGGAGAGATGCCACAAGACATAGCGCAGAGGTATGTTGCTGCCACTTCTACATCCACCTCTCCGGACCCTGATGTGTCAGTGTCACACGGTGATGCGGACCAAACACCACCACCCACATGTGAGGCGCATGAAACGTCAGAAGACAAAGATAAGGATGAATCTGCCTTAGTCGTAAAAAGGAAGCAGTAGCACTCATCTCTGCCCATGGCTTGTTTCTGCTTGGTTCTGCCCTCTGCATCATGCCCTGGAATAAGACCTTCCACCGTCCCCCGATACACCCTGCAACACTAACCTTGGACCTCGACATAGAATGACATATTTTGTTTGCTTAACAAGGACAACCTCCCCAGACGTCGCCTTCCTGACAGAGACCTGGTTGAACAACTCCTCCGCACTCGACATCACCATAGCCATCCCAGATGGCTACAAGATCACCCGCAGAGACCGCACCAACGGAGTCGGAGGAGAAATCGCCTTCGTCCAAAAGAACAGCATCAGGGTCTCGGCTAGCACGGACGACGCGCTCAGCACCGCCGAACACATGCATTTCTAGATCCACACAGACTCCAACTCCACCTTCAGAAGCACCCTCATCTACCTACCCCCCAGACCCCACCCCCAGTTCAGCGACTCCATCGCCAACTTCATCAGCACCCACACCCTGACCTCCACCGATTACATTCTCCTCGGAGACCTGAACTTTCACCTTGAGACCAACAACGACAACAACTCCACAACCTTGATTGATAACCCCCTCGGACTGAGACAACTTGTCACAACGCCCACCCACACCGCCGGCCACACGCTCAACCCCGTCTTCTTCTCATTTCCGCATGGCTTCATCAGCCACACCACGGAACTCCTCTGGGCCGACCACCGCTGCATCCACTTCACTTTCAAGAAACCCACCACACACCACCGCCTAACAGATCCCCCGCTGCTGCTGGATCAAAATCACTGAAGATCAGCTACATGCAAACCTTGCTCTCAGCCGACCCACCGAACCCTCCAACAGCGACGTCGCTGCCCTCAACCTCAGACACTGGATTGAGGACTGCACCAATACCCTCGCCCCGCTGAAGAAACCCCCCCACAGAGACACCAGCAAGAATGCCAACTGGTTCACCCCAGAACTCCTAGATTCCAAGCAAGCCTGCCGGAAACTAGAGAGGAAATGGCACAGTGAACAACCTCCGGATAGCCACGCAGCACACAAGGACGCCGTCCGCAACCACCAAAACCTCATCAGGGCTGCCAAAAAGACCTCCTTCAAAGACCGCCTCGACAACAACGCACACAACAGCAAGGAGCTCTTCAACATCGTGAAGGAACTCTCCAACCCCAGCTCCAACACCAACGACATCCCTCCGTCGCAAGCCCTGTGCGACTCCCTCGCCACCTTCTTTCACCGCAAGATAGCAGACATCCACGACAGCTTCAACATCCAGACAGCCCCAACAGACAGCAACACAACAGACCCTCCGCCCACTATTGACCACATCCCCTTGCTAGCCTGACCCAGTGTGAGCGTCGATAACACCATCAAGACCATGAGCACAATCCACTTCAGCTCACCGTCAGACCCATCCCCACACCACGTCTTCAACAAAGCAAGCAGCTCCATCGCAACCCACCTACTCAACGTCTTCAATCTCTCCCATAAGACCGCAACCTTCCCAGAGATCAATGCCCTACTCAAAAAACCCAAGGCAGACCCAAGAGACCTCAAGAACTTCCCACCCATCTCTCTGCTCCCCTTCCTGGCCAAGGTCATCGAGAAAATCAATAACAGACAGCTAACCTGATACCTTGAAGAGAACAGAATCCTGGACCCTTCCCAGTCAGGGTTCCCCAGCACTGAGACCGCCCTCATCGCCGCCACCGACGACATGAGGATCCTGCTAGACAACGGGGAGACTGCAGCACTCATCCTCCTAGACCTCTCTGACGCCTTCGACACCGTCTGCCACCGCACACTACGCGCACACCTCCATGTAGCAGGGATCTGAGACAAGGCTCTGGAATGGATCACCTTCTTTCTCTCGGGCAGAACACAGAGTATCTGCCTCCCCTCATTCCGTTCCGAAGCCTCCGAGATCATCTGCGGCATACCTCAAGGATCCTCCCTCAGCCCGACTCTGTTCAACATTTACATGGCCCCGCTCACACGTCGCCCGACAGCACAACCTCAACATAATCTCCTACGCCGACGACACTCAACTGATCCTCTCCCTCACCAAGGACCTCATCACCGCCAAAGCCAACCTCCATGAAGGAATGAAGGCCGTTGCCGACTGGATGAAGATCAGGCATCTGAAGCTGAACTTGGACAAGACGGAGGTCCTTATCCTCGGCTCCAACCCATCAGCCTGGGACGCCTCCTAGTGGTCAACGGCATTGTGGGCAGCCCGACCCCCACCGACCACGCTCGCAACCTGGGAATCATCCTCGACTCAGCGCTCTCAATGACCAAGCAAGTCAACGCCGTCTCCTCCTCCTGCTTCAACACCCTCCGCATGCTCCCCAAGATCTATAGATGGATCCCGACAGATACAAGAAAAACAGTCACCAAGGCCCTCGTCATCAGCAGACTCGACTACGGAAATGTGGGAGCCCCAACCAAGCTCATAAATCGACTACATCGCATCCAAAATGCCTCGGCACGACTGATCCTCGATGTACCACGATACGGCCACATCACCCCCCACCTGAGAAACCTACACTGGCTCCCCATCAACAAGAGGATATCCTTCAAGCTCCTCATCCACACACACAAGGCACTCCACAAGACCGGCCCAGCCTACCTCAACAGACGGCTCTCCTTCTACACCCCCAACTGCCAGCTACGCTCCGCCGACCTCTCACTCGCCACTGTCCCTCGCATCTGAAGAACAACCACCGGCGGGAGATCCTTCTCCCACCTCGCCGCCAAGACAAGGAACCCCATCCCACTGAGCCTATGACAGACCCAAGACCTGCTGACCCTCAGTAGGATACTAAAGACCTGGCTGTTCGATCAGAGGCCCAGTGCCTTGAGGCCCTTGCGGGTATGTAGTGCGCTTAACAAATGACTGATTGATTGATTGAATGACACAGCAATCAGCCTGCGGTCAGGACTCTTACACTTCTGAGTAACTTGTCAATCCTTAAAGGACTCTGGCTGGCCCTCCACGGGGAAACATTGCTAAGTGTTGTATGCATGGCCCAGAACTAAGACAACTTCAACACTTTACTGAATGTGACTAATACATACTAATACACACAGACGTGTCATGTCTATGATTAATCAAGTATAAAAGCATGGACAAATGTAGATGCAGTGAATCCCCCTTATGTCCGTGTTGCTCATGCTGTGGGACCTGAGTCACAGGGTGATCCTTGCATCATGGTGGGAGATATTTGACCCCAACAGAAGGCCTGTTGTCAACTGTAGGTCACAAATGACAGCCTATATGTAATGATTTGGGACACATGTGAAAAGCTGATGAGTGGGATTCTGTACTATCTTTGACACACAGAAATGGCATTTTGAATATGTGACACCCTAAACAGCCTAAACAGGCGACACACCCACCATCTATTTTCAAATCATGAGATTGTTAGCACTACATGTTGCACTTACACTTGTCAGAGTGATGTGCTTGTACAGAGGAGTGACATGCACTCAGGGAATGTGTGTTGTAATTAATTTATTTTCACATGCTGGGCCTGTGGTCATTTTGTACTGTCCCATGATTGCTAAGGACTGTCACAATGTGACGTGCTCATGTGAAGACATTGTCAATGATGGTGTTCTTACGGGCTATTCCTGCTGCAGTGGGGCGTGGTCCACCTGCCTCATCTTCCTCATCATCGTCCGGTGTATCGGACACTTGTATCCATGGGGCATTGGCACGTACACATATGTTGTGCAACACACAACATGCAACGATCATCTTGCACATGATGTCTGTGCTGTACAGGAGCCTTCCACATGTGATGTCCAGACACCTGAAACGTGACTTCAACACGCCAAATGCTCGTTCCCCAATGCCCCTGGTACGTTTGTGGGCCGCATTGTACTGCCTCTGGGCTTGTGTATTCGGGGCTCGGTGGGGTGACATCATCCAAGGGCAGAGTGCATATCCTTGATCACATGTGACAGTGCAGAGAGACATGAGTCAATAGTTGGTTCTAATAAACAACAAAAGAGTGCCCACTGAAGGGTACAGGTGTCCAGCACAGAGACAAGGAAAGTTTAAATCTACCTGAATAGGAATTTCCCAGGGATTCTTTTTAAGCCCTCACTCACCACCCTGGGTGATGACATGCTTCATCATTGGGCCCACCAGGAGAAACCGAATGTCTCCCTGGTGTGCTGCGACGCCAGGTTACTGCGGAGCGGGGTTTTTTTGTGACAGAATGTGAAAAAAAGTGAGTTATATTAAAAAATACCAGCAGCGCTTACCACACAAAAACTTTATTCCGTGGTTAGCTGGGTATTAGTTAAAAAGTATGTGTCGGGAAATGTACCAACTAGTGTGTTGGGTGTTTTCCCCTTACGATTTACAACGGGGTCAACATGTTTCTGCCCTTTAAGTGTACGTGTGTTACTGGGCATTCGTCAGGACCATGTAATTGTGTACCTCGGTGCCTATACCACCGAGGTACACAATTACATGGTCCTGACGAATGCCCAGTAACACACGTACACTTAAAGGGCAGAAACATGTTGTTATTTTTCAATAGTTGGTTCTGCATGATGTGTTGGCAGGCTCACTGGTTCATTGGTGTGTGATATGTAGGCTTTAGTGATTCCCGTTTGACATGTACTGCTTGTAGCAAATGAGCAGCATCAATGTGTATTACGTAGCCTCACTGCTGCTCCTCCCTCCCTGAGCCTATTTACTATTGTGCGCAGTGCAGTTGCATCACTTGCACTCCTACGGCACACCATTGTCATGCCTGTCTGCGCATGTCCACAAGCCTGACAACGATACTGTGATGTTGTGCGTTGAAGGATGGCAGCCACGTTTGTGTAGGCCTATGGTAACAGGGCGGACACAGATGTAGAGTTCATGGCTGGCTGAACTCTCGATGCGGTTGAGGGTAGACCTTTGGCTTATGCTGCGGTAATAGCGACACACATATTTGGCATGCATGATCCCGGACCCGAGCGGGATTGCGCTCCCTCTTTTACCCCTTTGGCTGAGCCCGCACTCCGGGGGCATGCTACATTGCAACATTGTCCATTGCGTAATGGGAGGCGCAGACAATACAACAGAGACACATGCATTAGTTACTTCCTTGGAAAGGCCAAAACTTAACCACGCCCAGAGCCCCGGGTTGATGAACCACACCCCTACGCCGGACTGTCGTACACCAGTCCAATCCGCTTACGCTTACTTACATGGGGGTACCACACAGCTACATGTCCCAGGTCTACCCCACTGCCTGAGGTGACATGATTGCGTTCGCTGTACACAGCACAATGTTATGTGGTAGAGCCCGGGGTCCTCATGCATACATAATGACCACTGAGACACACTTAGATATTTTGTGGAACTGGCTACGGGCACGTGCAACCGGCCCCTTTTATTGCCATGGTCACATGTCCAGTGACGCCTGTGTTGCATGGTTGTGGGGTGAGTCTAAGCCCTCAGGGAGTGGTTGGTGCTGGCAACAACTACAACAGTGATCAGACAATCAGAAGTTCAAAGTTCAAACAGCAAGGGTCTATGACTTGAGCTGCAAAGAGTTAGTCGGCCCGGATGCACGGCGGCCAGCACAGACACACTGCCATGGAAAGGTGACTTGCGGTGCACTGAGGTAAGGCCACGACACCTGAGCAGGTATTGTCGATGTCCAAGGTGAATGTCACGGAGTGTTTCGGGGGACAGTGGAAGAAGTTCTTCCAGGACATGATGCAGAGGGCAGTACCAAGCAGAAACAGGCAATATGGAGGAGATGAATGCTACAGACTCATTCTTAACACCAAACCAGTATCAGCTACATGATGATGAAGACAACCCCCAGGCCATATACTCAGATGGCACCAAAGTTCAACCAGAGAGTGTCCATGAATTTCGGGGCATCAAGTTAGTGGCACCAGAGCTGAAAGGGATGCAATCTGCAATGAGGCCTGTACAATGATATAAACTCTGCCATAAATAAATCAAGGCTCAGTTCCAAATGTGTGACCTACTCGACCGCAGTATAGATTGAAGGCAGTAGTCCACAAGGGAACACAGACATGTGTAATTGGAATGCTTTGCACAGAGTTGGTGGCACCATATCAAAGGGAGTACAGTGATATCAAATGTCCCATTAACAAATGAACTCGGCCATCATGATATCAAGACTCAGTTCCAAATGTGTGACGTACTAGATCCCAGTGTAGGCCGGAGGCAGCGGTTAGCAGGGGCCCACAGCCACTTGTCATTGGCTAGCGATGCACAGAGTTAATGTCACCAGAGCAGTTGTTGGTAGTGGTTGATCACCTCCATAACGATGATCCTTTTTTCTCCGGACTGAACCGCATCTTCCTCTTACTCCACTCCTTGTGTACAATGATATGAACTCTGCCATTAAAAAATCAAGACTCCGTTCCAAATGTGTGACCTATTTGACCACAGTGTAGGCTGGAATTGATTTTTTAATGGCAGAGTTCATATCATTGTACACAAGGAGTGGAGTAAGAGGATGTCAACGAGAAAGGAGTGCTGGGGGCCTGTGTTGCGGTGGCCAGCGATGGTCTGAAGAGGCTGCCAAGGTCACGGGCCTCGGGCTTGGAGCTTGCACCGGCACGTGGTGGGCTCTCTTTGACACACGCCGGTGTCGGCAGGTGAGCAGTGAGGCCTGGGTGTGCAGGGGTGGCCAAGACAGGTCTGGGGACCAGCTGCCTGGGGTGCAGCAGGCGCACTGGCTCGCAGGCACCACCGCTCATGGTGTCAATCTCGTGGCGGGGTGAGAGGCGCCGCCCTGGCAGACACGCTGGCCATTAAGGCAGAGAACCACGCCCAGAGCAACAGGCTTTTTATTCACACCCCTACGCTGGCCTGGTGTACACTGGGCCAGCCCGCTCCGCTCACGCTTACGGGGGGGACATAACAAGCTACATTTCTGCGATCTTCCCCACTGCCTGGGGTGACATGGTTGCATCCACTGTTCACTGCACTACAAACACCAGCAGTATATGTCAACATGGACATGTCTGTGGTCTGCATACTGCAGTCTAGCCAGAACATCCAGGCCACACTTGGCATTGTGTACATTCTTATTCATGGGTCACTTACCCCCTTCACACATGCCTGGTTCCCACCTCTCCCCACATTCTGCTATTGTGTAGCTGAGGTGCCATGCGGTTGATGGCTTGTGTACCCCATGGTCCCCATTGCCATTGAGGAACAAATATGGAGGGAGTTTGTCATCAACCTCTACGCTAGTAACAACGAAGCGAATCCTCAAACATGGCAAATAGATGCGAGGGTACCATTAGAACCATTCACAGAAAAGGACATAGATTTGGCAATTAGTGAAATGCGTTTTTCCGGGGCAATGGGCCCGGATGAGGTGCCCATCAATGTATTGAAACAGAACAGGGCTAAATGGTGCAAGCTTCTCTGTCCAGTTTTTAACATTTGTCTATCAAGAGGTAAGGTGTTACCCTCTTGGAAGGGAAGCATCCTGGTACCGTTGTTTAAAAAAGGTGACCGTCTATCCCCCCAGAATTATCGCCAGATTGCATTACTAGATGCAGTCGGCAAAGTCTTCACAAGGTGTCTGCTCAAGCGGATAAATATCTGGGTGGAGCACTCGGCTGTTCTTCCACTTGAGCAGACAGGCTTTAGGAAAAACCACGGTACCCTGGATAACCTGGCAGCCCTCCAGGTGATAACAGATAAATATATCGGAGCCAGAAAGGGGAGAGTCTATGTGGCATTCATAGATTTCTCCACGGCTTTCGATAAGGTCGACCGACAGCTACTGTGGAGAAAGCTACACGATCTTGGCATGCCGCATGGTCTTTTAGGATTGGTTCAAGACCTACACGACAACACATGGTGTAGAGTATTATTGGGGGGGAAAGAGGCCTATCCCAGCTCATACCATCTGACAAATGGCCTCAAACAGGGTTGCCTCCTTGCCCCCCTGTTATTTTCCCTATATGTAAGTGACCTTCCCCGTATAATATCTGCAGGTGACGGTATTGCCCCTGGCTTAGGAGACTCATACATCTCTTGCCTAATGTATGCGGATGACATATTGATCTTAGACCTCACCCCAAAGGGACTTAACAATCGTCTCCAATTATTACATGCATTTTCCGAAGAGCATTACCTGAAAATAAACATCTCTAAAAGTAAGGTAATGTGTATGGAGGGGAGGAAAAAACTAAGATTAGAAAACATCAGCTGGGAATTGGGAGGAAAGAAATTAGAAAGAGTAGTATCCTACGTATTCTTGGGCAAGGTTGTGAACAGCAATCTAAGCAATAAATCACATATTGAAAATAGCACCCACAAGGCAAAAACACAGGGAAATGGCTTAAGAGCACTATATAAGTCAACTGGTAAAAGGCACTTTGATTACCTATTGGAGGCATTCCGGGCAAAAATCCCCCCAACTTTGCTTTATGGTATAGAGTTTATTGAATTAGCTGAATGGGGCTTCTTAGATGCAGTTGAGGGATCCCTCTTGAGAAGCTTAATATCAGCTAACAATAGTTGTAGCACTGCAGCTCTTCGTCTGGAACTCGGGCTAAGAAGCAGCTGGGCACAGGCTCTGGCAGGAGTCATTCGCTGGGTAATATTTCTGATCAAGGGAAAGCCGGCATCATTAAGATCCCTAATTAAAAAAGAGTTGATGGGCCCATTAAAAGAGTACTCTTTGCTTATAAGGAATTATAGGAAGGCCCTCAAACTCTTGAATCTGGAGGAAGTTTCCCTCCTAGCCCTTTCTACTCAACAACTAAAGCTCACATTAAAGCATGCCACCTGGAAGTTGAGCTATGAAAGGGATCGTACCCTGACCTTACAAAAAAGGGGGACAAACCAAGCTGTTGATTCCTGTATGGTAAAACAATTACAACCCTAATTCACTTGGAATATGCCCCATGGCTTGCGCCGCTTCTGGCTACTCCTTAGGCATGATATACTTCCATTGAATAAGCTGCTAGCTAAATGGTACGGCACTACCAATATATGTAACTTTTGTAACAGCTCAGTCCAAGACTCCCTACATGTCTTGATAGTTTGCCCAGCTCTAATGACGCAGCGTCGGCAGTGGGTAAAGCCCGTATGTATCCAATTTGGTATTTTAAATGCTAAATCTTTGATTAATGCAATCATCTGTCCCCCGAATGAAATTTTCTGTAACAGAATTTTTAACTTTTTTAAATGTTTCTTAGAATTGTATTAGACGAATGGCATATCACTGTTAAATAGGTTGATAACATGTGGTGTTATTTTATTATGTTTAATTTGTATTATTGTAATATGTGGATCTCCACGGAGTTCCAAAATCATATTCAAATAAAATTGAAATAAAATTGAAATTGCCTGGTTCCCACCTCTCCCCACATTCTGCTATTGTGTAGCTGAGGTGCCATGCGGTTGATGGCTTGTGTACATGGCTAGCCCAGGTTACCACAGTAAGTTGTGCTGTCATGTCTTGTAGGTGGGCATGTTGTTTGGCATGTTGTATGTGAGTTTGTAATGTGTGCATTCCCAGAGTTGTGAGTTGCATGATTGTAGAGTTGAGGTGTGTAGTGTGTTCATTTTGTACTTACCAACAAGCAGTGCATTTCCGTTGGTGCCATACTGGTAGAACTGGTTGATGATGGATTATCGGAAGATGTAGGAATCATGCACACTGCCTGGGTAGTTGGCGACGACATTTGGTGACGAGTCCACTATTGCTTGCACATTGATGAAATGTGTGCGCTTTCTGTTGCGGTAATTTTGTGCAGTTTCAGCAGGGGTCACAAGTCGGACATGTGTGCAGTCAATTGCCGCTAATAGGTGTGGGAAGCCAGCAATGGTGTAGAAGCCTTGCTTGGTCTCCAGCTGTTCCTGCGGAGTGTAGGGGAAGTGAAGGTGCTGGGGTACCAGGCTGATGATGGCATCCAAGAGAGATGTGATGAACTTTGATAGGGCTGGCTCTGAGACTACTCTGACTCTGACCGTTGTTGGCTGGAAGGTACCAGCGGCCAACAGGTGCAGCACAGCCCGCAGCTTTGTCTGCGGACGGATGTTGGTTGTCCACTGCGTTGGTACCGTCAGCCTGTGGGCAATGATAGGTGGACTATAAGGTTTCCTTCAATGTAGCCCCATTGACTCCATCGACAGAAAGCTTTCTCCAGCGGTCTGATGTAATAGGGGTCATTGGAGGAAGGGCATTAAACCACTAGCCCTATTTAGTGTGGGCAATGTAATGTCCTGTTTTTCTGTCTGTTATTACTAGGAAAAACCTGGTAGTGAGGGACAGAAAAAACAATATTGACCCCTACACCCTTGCAGAAAACTCTCAATGTGTGTAAATCATTTGTTTTTCATTTTTCACAAACTGCCACTTTGGGAATTAATGTATGATTTTTAGGTGGGTGGCTGGACATCACAAATGATGACTGCCACCTGCAAACTTTTTGTAACTTGAAGGTACAGAGGAGAGCGCTGGTCTGGCTGCCATCTCTAAATTTGATGTACATTAGTCTCTCAGCATTGTAGAGTTACCCACCATCATCCTGACAGGGAGATTACTGTCTGTCAAACTAAAAACCAGGCCCCTAGTCTGGAAAACCATTTGGTATTGTGGTTATAAATGTGCCACAACCATTGACTTGAGACTTGCCCAATTCGCCCATCCATGGTTTTTACTGAAAGTGCTCATTACTTCCAAGATTTAAGTCTCCCGAGACCATTGTGCACCAACAATTGTCTCCAAGAACTCAACAAACAGTAGCAGCCATAAGAGGCAATCCCCTTATGTAGAAAGACGATAACATACAATCTTGTAGAACTATATACAGTAAAGAACAATGCTAAATTACCTTATCAAGGTAAATGATGAGAGATCCACGGTCTGACCGTTCCGTATCCATTTCATACTTGGAAATGTATTTGTCAACTCGATTTGTCAGCTGAGGAAAGAATGGAAAGCAAAGGATTAGCATGGATATACAATATTTGCCTCTATATTAAACTCGAAGCTAAGGGCCTTATTACGAATTTGGTGGTCTGACAATGGGAGAACCACATAAGCCCCGCCAGTAGTCCACGGCGTTGGCGGTACAAAGACCCATGTATTAAGAGTTGACCACTGTGCCGACGGTGTGGATGTGGAGATCTTGCTGCGGTGGCGAGTACTTTTACCATATATATTGATGCCTGTATGTGCATTGCAACTGCCTGATACATGTTGAAGAATACCATCTACCCATTAATGGAGTCCGTCCCATATGTGGGTAGTCCAGGCAATGGCTATGTGGTATGAAAAGGACGCACCTTTAGATATATGCAAACAGGGTCATAATACTCGGGGTGAAGATACTGCTATAAAGTGGGGGCCTGAAGAAAGAGATCCATGTCAGACTCTGCCTGGAAGAACAAGGAAGGGGTGAGTATGCACCCCAAATTCTTCGTGTCCACCCGCTTGAAGCAGGCAGTCTGACTGCCATGATCAGCTTGTGGAAAAGACAACTCGTAATTAGGACGGCGGTCCAACTCCCCTGTACCGGCCTATGGCAGCTGCCTTTCCCCGACTGCGACCCCAACGGTCTGCTGGCAATCTCAGCGGTTCTACCGCGATCTTCGCAATGCCAATCCACTGAACTCGTAATACGGTGGTTGGACCGCAGAGCTCTCCACCGTTGGACTGTCAACGCGGGTACAGCAGTTCATTGACTGCCAAACACATTATAAGGTTCTAAGTCTATTTATAGGCTACACACTACCCATTAGGTCTCCTTTAGGTTCAAATAAATAGGCTAGTCAAGCCACTGTACTGCCAGTCTAGAATAAGCAAAGGGGCAAGTTATTCTATATGGTGTCATGTCAGTAGTTTGTCTTTTATGACAAGATCAAGTTTCCCTTGTAGCTCTCTATGGGGACCTATAATCTGACATGATGAGGCGAAAAAAAGAACTTAAACCAAATGATGTGGACGAAAGTGCATTTCAATACAATTCAAGAAATTTCCCTTCAACCCCTTAGATTGTGCTGAATTAAATCCACACTAGTTGCTTCAAGCTAAATCACAAAGTACCTCTGTCTCAGGCTAGTTGCAGCTTCTCAACTACTAATCTGGGAGGTGGGTGGATCGCGGTGCGACATCTTGCATTTATTACAGTACCTTGTCTAGATCATCCACATCCGGGGTGAATCCAGTCAACATGGAGACATCTAGGATTGTCATGGTGGAATCAGTGTTTCCGAGGAACCTGCCAAACAGCAAATAGCAAAACTTTCAGATCTTTTCAGTTTCTAAATTTCAATATTTTAAATGCTATATATATATAGATTCGGCATATTACCAAGCGGCAGATGTATGGGTACAAAAAAGCATGGCTCCATAATCAACCTCTCAGCGACTACGTGGTTGGAGTGAGATGCCTTTTTCCCAACAAAGCATGAAAGTGCACTCACAAGAACTAAAATCGCCACAAACCACAACTATGGCAGTGAGTAACATAGAGGCATGCACTCCAAGATGGCGGCAAGAAACACTGAGGGACTACTGTGCTACGATAGTCCCTCCTCGCTGAAGATCACACAGGCGGAGCCCAAATCTGCTTTTAAAATGAACCATGAAATCTTGGTTTCCTTACACACCGAACAGCATCTGAAGAAGTCAGTTAGACGAAACGCGTCATGCTGGGTGGATCAAAAGGACTACAATACCCTTGCGTGCTCCAAACTTGTTTAACATATATATATATATATATATATATATATATATATATATATATATATATATATATATATATATATATATATATATATATATATATATATATATATATAGAAAGAGAGATATGTTTTATTTCGTCTTTAAAGATCACAGATGGTGCATTTGAGAAGGACAAGTTCACTGCATTTGTTCAGTCACTTGCCAGTTTGGCTTTGTTTACAAACACATTCATTAGCAATCTGCTCATATCGTTAATTTAAGTGAGTATAACAATATAATATTTGGCTTCATGATTGACTAATGTGTTCATGGAAAAACCTTCCCTTGGCAACCAACAGCTGATGCAGATCCCACATGCAAAGTCAGAGGCCAGTGATGTGTAATTCCATGCGGCCCTGGAGTACCAACAAAGCACTTGATGTATGCATACAGTGAATAACAGAAGTGTTCTCACCTCATACAGATGGTAATGAACACTGAGCTGATGGTCCCCTCGGGTCTCTTAACTAAAAGAAAACAGGACATCATGTTAGACAGTTTTTCATAGCAACTTTCTCCCTATCTCCCTGCATGAAGCCATCCTTCTCTGCATCAGGTGAATACAGAAGAAATTCCTCAGAACTTAGCATTTGCCTCACTTGTTGTCCACGTTTAAAGTGGAAATGCACCTTTACAGATGAGTGCAAGTGCCCTTGCTTTAGCACAACCTGGCCCTAATTCAGAGGCGTAGTTACATACAGTGCAGCAGGTGCAATCCCACCAGGGTTAATATGTACACAACTATGCCCAAATGATGGTTATATTTTGCTGTACAAGCAGTGGGTGGGACAGTTTTTAGCTTGAATATGGTCAAAAGTACCCTTGCTATGCCACATACAGAATCAGACAAGTCTTGGACAATTAGTCCGCAAGAGGCTATCATATTTTCCTAAAAAAACGTAAATAGAGTTTTTTTTACTTGTTACTTCTCTCTGGCAGATTTTCTGCCTTGCTTGTGCTGCGTTCCTGGGCCTAGGATTTCACCAAGGTCTTTAGGGTAAGCATGGGCGGAAAATCCGTTACGCTCGTGGATTTTGCGGATTTTCGGTAAATTCGCAATCCGCGAGATTTGCGAATTTCCGGCAAAATCCGCAAATCCGCGAGCAGCGGATTTTATGGCTTGCTCGCACTGTTCGCGTGAGTTCGCGGCTTCCCAGTTCAACTTCGCGCCCCGCGAATAAGCGCTAAATTGCAGAAATACGATCTTAGCAAAACTGAAACTACTTACCAGGTTCAAAAGTTCAAGCTCATCATTAGTAGCCATTTCCTGTAGTGCTTCCTGAGGGGCCCCTCCAGAGTTCAGTTGCCTACTTGCAACTATTATGTGACCCTGATCTGACCCTCAGAATAGTTACACAAAGGTCCTGAATTACAGCTAAGGCAGACAAGCAGGAGCCAGGCTGGAAGTTCAAATCCAGTGACACATTAATCAGCCCCTAATTCATTATTGTCAGTTGGGGCAGGGCAGGTGTTGTAACTAATTTTGCAACAATGAAAGCACTTAGCAAGTGCAAAAGATCACTAATCAGGAAGCACTAAGGAAGCAGGTGCCAGCTAAAAAAATATTCTGTGACACATTAATCAGCCCCAAATTAATTCAGGTCACTTGAGGCAGGGAAGGTGTGCTTTGCTTTGCCACAATAATGTACACTGGACAACCAGAGGGTGCTGTGATGAAACAGAGGGTGGCATGGGTGGGCCAGAGGGTGGCATGAGTAGTCAGAGAGTGGCAGTGGTGACATAGAGTGGCAGTGATGAAGAAGAGTGTCCCAAACAGGCTGGACACGTAGAAACAACAAGTTCGCAAAACTTGCGACCCGACAGGTAAGTTCGCGTTTGCGAAATTGTACAAAACCCTCGCGAACTGGCAGAAACCCGCGCGAACACACAAAAAAAAAATCCGCAAATTCGCGAGAATTCGCGGATTGCGAGTTCGCAAATCCGCAAAATTCGCGAACGCGAGATTCGCAAAATTCGCCCGTGCTTACTTTAGGGTGCTAGCTTCGAAAAATTACAAAATAGGTTAGTAGCAACACTCAACTTTATCAATGAACATAGGCTGCCACAACTTGGTAAGATCAACGTTGTATAAGATGCCTTAGCACAGTCATAAACACTCCTGTTTACCTGTGTAATGAGATCCTGCCACTGAGATCCGGCATCCTCAATGGGCAAATGTGGAAGGATGGGGAGTCGGCCCTAGGAGCATATGTAGTTGCCTGGACCTTGACTTGTGAAAGCTCCTTGTCGCAAGACCATGGGTTCACATCCTTTTCAACCTACACAAAGTAGCTACGGTGGTGAAAAGGGTCACTTCATCCTCTGCACCAATTTGTACAATTGTGGGGCTTTATGGGGTTACTTTTAGTAAATCCCACCCAGCAGCTGGGGATATTGCAGGCAGAATATTGGATTAAGAGGGCGGGCCTATCCAGGATCCCACTGCTACATGAATGATCCTAGTGAGCCCTTATATACAAACGCCAGGACAAAAACTACTCTTAAGGGTATGACTCCTTGTGGGTTTCAAAAGGGGAGACTAGTTCTCGTCCCTCGGGTTAGAAAGAAGGAGGAACTTGATGTAGCAGTGAGTACTACTCACTCACTGTAGTGATTCCTGGACTTGTGGTTCTTAGTACGATTGCTCCAGAAAACAAGGCTAGCATTGTTATGATAGTCTACATGATTGACAGCTGGGCCTCTAAACGCCCACACGTGCATATGAAGTAGGCCTTGGTGCTGACATGACCATAGTATGTAGCCTTTACCTCACAACTGTTATTCCCTATTACCTTTATCCCACAGTCTTTACCATGCAGGTTAGTATATTCAGTGAGTTTTTTACCCTTACCACGTATCCTTTACCATGCATTACTTTACTCTACAGGTAAGTATATGTATATTTGTTTAAATACATTTATTTTAATGTTATTTATAAAAAAGGGTAAAGGTGACGGTAGAGGCAAAGGCAAGTTATGGTTGATTTGAAGATTTTGGTTCAGGGTTATTTTAAGGGTTGAGGGGTACACAGAGGTTAAAAGTGATAATTGTAATTTTAGAGTTAAGGAGTGGGTAGATGTAAAGTGGGGTGAAGTTTATTTTAGGGTTAAGGGTGGGTAGAGGTAAAGGGAGGTAAGGCTGATTTTTAGGATATAAGGGGTAAGTGTGATTTTAGACTTAAGGTGGAGGGTTGAGGTAAAAGAAGGTATGGGTGACTTTAAGGTTTGAGGTGGATAAATGTAAAGGGAGGTACGAATACATGAAAGTTTGATTTAAGGGTTTAAAAGGGTTAGAGAGTAATTTTAGGGTTCAGGAGGAGGAGCAGGTAGAGGTAAAGGGAGGAAGAAAAAGCCAAAGGTTACTGGGACATTATAGTTAGGTTCAGATTTTACACACACAAAACCATAAGAAATTCAGCAGTTATAGTTATCTCAATTAATTATAACTCGTGCCCTAAGGTAACTATAACTTGCGCCCCCGCTATGCACATTTTTCTCATCAATAATTAAACTGCAAATGTTGCAGTGACATTACCAGTGATGTCATAGAAAATGTTATGAGTGATGTGCTATGTGCGATAATTAGCAGTGCAAGCTGAGGGCATGAGTTATAGTTACCTTAGGGCACAAGTTATAGTTACTTGAGATAACTATAACTATAAATGCTGAATTTCTAAGGTTTGATGTGTGCAAAATCTGAACCTAACTAAAACGTCCCTGCATCCTTTGTTTTTTCAGTGAATTCTAAGGTGTTTTTTCATTTCTATTTCCTAACTATAACTTTGATTTTTCCAGTGAATTTCTACATTTTTAATGCTATTTCCTAACTATAACAACCGTGTTACCTTTGTTTTTTTGTGAATTTCACAATTTTTTAAAATATAAATTGTACTACAATTTGACCCATTCGTTCAATACACATTTTCACAAGTTTATATATACATTTTAGTCAAACATTCATTCTTATTATATATTTTAAAACTAAAAATTATAAAATTAAGGTGCAGTAAGGATTAGTTACTTACCTGTAATCCTAGTTCTCTTCCAGGGTAATCCTCATCAAAGTCATAAGCACTAGAATATTCCCTCCCATGCGCGGGACCCCGGAAACACAATCATATATGTGCCCCACATATATGTATCTCCATATATAAATATCAGAGTTAAAGAATGATTCCACAATTATAATAAAGTCATCTGATAAGGGTGGAAACATTGTCGTACAGAATACAACCGACTATATTGCAGAAGCAAACAGACAGCTGGAAAATCGAGATCATTACGAGCCACTAAAGAGCAATCCACTGGAAAAATGGAAGGAAGAATATCACTCTCTTTTGTTGGCATGGAAAGATAAAGGTCTGATTGACTTTGATGAGTACTCCTACTTAAAGACGGAGAATCCCATCACAGCCACAATTTACTTTCTACCCAAAGTGCACAAGCACTTGTGAAACCCCCGGGTAGACCAATTGTGAGCTCAATAGGATCATTACTTGAAACAACATCTAGATTTATCGATATATTCCTAATGAACTATGTAACCACACTACCGTCGTTCCTAAGGGATACAATGGATTTCCTTAACAAAATCTCAGGAATTAAATGGAAAGCAAATTTTTTAATGGTTAGTATAGATGCAACATCACTCTATACGTCAATACGCCATGAGGATGAGATCAAGGCCATTAAAAAAGCTTTGGAAGTAAGATCCATCAGCTATTTGGAGCATTCAGCTATGTTGATATAAATGCTTACTTATTGTTTAACACACAATGCATTCTTGTTTCTGGGGAGCCTGTACCTGCAGAAGCAAGGTACCGCAATGGGGATGTCATTTGCGCCCACATATGTGAACCTCCTGATGGCGATGTGGGAGACTGGAGTGATGGAAGAGGAGAAAAGACATAAATCAAGAATTAAACTCTGGTGTCGTTTTATAGAGGATCTATTTATAATCTGGGACGGAAACAGCAATGATCTCCAAATATTCATTGACTCACTGGAGAGAAATGACCAAAACCTCCACTTTACTTCATCAATGAGTGCAACTAATTTGATCTTTCTAGACGGTGAAGTTTTTGTTAAAGAAGGAACCTTGTGTACAAAAATACATAGAAAACCTACGTCTTGTAACAGCTTGCTTCACGCGAACAGTGGGCATCCAATTAAACTAAAATGGAGTGTTCCGTATCGACAAATGCTGCGAGCCAAAAGCAATTGCTCAGAATTGGATGATCTTGAGAAAGAAATTGATGGATTAAGTAAGCGATTCCAGGAGCGAGGTTACCCTGCAGAAGTAATCGCAACGGCACGAAAAAGGATGAATTTGAAAAGAAGAGCAGACCTCCTTTTGCCAGTAGATAGTAAAAGTGATGGAATGAGACATGAATCAGACAATAAGGAGAATGTGACACGCTTGATTGTCGATTACAACAACCAAAGTAAGGAACTCAAAAAGGCTTTAAGAAGAAATTGGAACATCTTATTGCTTGATGACACTTTGAGAGAAAACTTGACCTCTTATCCCAGTATCACCTATAGAAAAACTTCATCACTACGTGATATTTTAACTCAAAGTCACCTACAGTTGAAACCCCCTAAGAAAACATCATGGCTTACAACTCCAGGATTCTGGAAATGCTCCAAATGCAAGGCCTGTGAACATGCCACGAATATCACAGATTACAGACTACAATGAGGACGAACTGAAAAAATAAGGGACCACATAACGTGTGAATCTAAATGTGTGGTATACAGACTCATGTGCCCTTGCGGAAAATTCTACATAGGGAGCACAATAAATAAACTAAAACTAAGGATCCTGCAGCACCTAAGAGCGATCAAAAATGAAGATACGAGCTATCCTATGGCTATACATTTTGCGAAATACCGTCAATCGAACCCCAACTTGCTAAAATATGCTGGAATAAAACTTAGCAAACCATCTGAGAGAGGGGGTGACCAAACATTACTTTTACGCAAACTTGAATCTAGAATGATCTTAGCAATGGGCACGGAATATCCCTTCGGACACAACCTGGATGCCGAATTGTTCGTACATCTGTAAAGCTTTCATGGAACTATAAAATGAACTGTTTATCTACAAATCCTTCTGCAAATTGATTAATTCAATTGTAAATAGTATGAGAACCTTGAGAAGAGAAATCGCCATAAGAGAGAACAATTCCTTCCAAACTGTATACAACTCCGGGACAAATCAAGAGAATAACACATTGATGAGAGTGCCACTTTGATGAAATACAATATGAAATCCACTTCGAACCAAAAACTTATATTGTATATAATGTACTTTACGGATTGAAGATGCAAATACCATAGGGAATATTGAATTACGGATACTTACCTTGAAGTGCATAAGTCCTATTATGGTAGAATGCAATGACAATATAAGAGGATAGGTCTTGTGGACATTTGAATCACTGTGTAAATAATGTAGAATATGTATAGATTAAGTGTACTTCACACTTATGATGGCGTTCAGATTGAATATGTGTAAAAAAGCGGGATAAATACCGCGGAGAGTTATAAATTATGAGTACTTTACTGGAATTGAACAACATGTAGCTGTGAAATTACCTACCCTCCTCCATTTACCGGAACCTGTATATAGCTTGTAAATATTTAGGTGTAAGTCACATACACTGTAAATCATTTACAATGAGTACTTTACTCATTATGTATTAACCTTTAAATACATAATGTACGACAAAAACACCTACAAAATGGCGACTACTATTATGCCATTACCTGCAAGCAAGGTTAACAGTCTAGACACACAATAGAAATGGAAAAGGGGTTTGTACTGCACAGAGCACTTTAAAAATGGTCTAGACACCAGGGACTCTATGGTCCAGTGGAAGGCTTGTAGTAGCCGAAACGCGTAGGCCGTCCTAATCGATGCACGTTATTTTGCACATGGTGTGTAAATAAATAATTTTTGTTAAAACTTACCTGTTGCTGTGCCGTGACTTCCATCACTACAAACGAAGTGAGAAGAATCCAAGGAATATATATATATATATATATATATTCACTGAAAAAACCATAGGTTATAGACCATATATAGTTAGGAATTAGCATTTACATAACCTTGAAAATTCACTGAAAAAACCATAGGTTATAGACCATATATAGTTAGGGATTAGCATTTACAAAATCTTATTTTACTCGCACAAAACCATTGAAATTCGCATATATAGTTAGTTGCACTAACTATATATCGCGCACCCGCAATCCACTGCTGATGATGTCACATATTACATCATTCATGACATGGTCAGTGACATCACTGATGACATCACTGATGACATCTCAAATGACATCACTGATGACATCACTGAAGACATCTCAAATGACATCACTGATGACATCTCATTTGACATTACTTATCACATCACTGATGACATCATTCATGTGATAATACGATGAACCTCTTCAGACTCTAATATAACCTTAGATACAATCAGCGTAAACAGACACTCACAGACTGTCACTCATCCATGGAGTTACTCACACATCTAGTCAGTCATGCAAAGAATCAATCACACCTTAATTTCCTCAACTATACAGTTATACACACCTTACTTATTCAAACATATACTAACACATATTTACTCTCTTATACAATCCTTGATACAAGTTCACAATGATCCATACAGCCACTCACACATTCACTGGCTCTTATGCACAGTTATTTATATATGTCAACTCTCACATGGACTGTGTTTTACATATGTACTTACTTTGACATGTAGCACTGAGATATCCTTTCACTCACCAATACACTCATGCACACAGTCAACCGCCCATACAGCTGTTTCCACATGCACTTTTGAACCCATACATCTAGTGAATCAACTGCTCACACATCTATGCACAGAGTTACACACCTCCCAGTCACCCCCACACACACACTCACTCTCCCATACAAATACTTGGCCAACCAATCAATAACCCATATAGTTACTCATATAGCTACTGATCAACACATGCAGCAGTTTACAGAACAACAGACATAATGATGCACAAATTAAGACAGTTTAGTCACTAACCCATGCACTCAGTGAGACACATATAATCACTCACTCATACAGTCAGTCACGCACCTACTAAATCCTTCATCCAGACACTTCTACATCTACTCATTCTTCAATATGTAAAACATATTTAAACTTTACAGAAACACACAGTCACTGGATGATGTCATCAGTGATGTCATCAGTGATGTCATTTGAGATGTCATCAGTGATGTCATCAGTGATGTCACTGACCATGTCATGAATGATGTAATATGTGACATCATCAGCAGTGGATTGCGGGTGCGCGATATATAGTTAGTGCAACTAACTATATATGCGAATTTCAATGGTTTTGTGCTAGTAAAATAAGGTTTCGTAAAGGCTAATCCCTAACTATATATGGTCTATAACCTATGGTTTTTTCAGTGAATTTTCAAGGTTTTGTAAATGCTAATTCCTAACTATATATGGTCTATAACCTATGGTTTTTTCAGTGAATTTCAATGGTTTTTTAATAGCAAATATCAAAAGCTTTAAAATGTCAAGTACGTGGTAGGTAAAAACATTTTTGTGTTTATGCACGCTGATGTGCTTTGAACGCTGCCCCCCCTCCTCTTTTTTTTTAGGAGTATTCTCTCTTTGCAGATAGTGAAGGGTAGGTAACACAGGCCTTTGCCCCTGTTGTAACCCGTCGTGCCTGCTTCCCTCTCCATTTGATTGATTGTTATCCTAGCATTTATTGTTTTGGAATTGGTTCTCTTTGGTTCATTCTCTATTTACAAACAAGCACAGAGTCGCAATACTCTGTTTAGTCTTTGCAGATAGTGAAAAATCGTTAAAAAAACAAAAGGAATCAAGCAAAATAGGTAGGCCACTAATGGGATCTCTTTTTGACCTCGCTAAAATAGAAACATTATGAACAACCCCTTTTGAGAAATACGAAACTAGTGAGAGGAACTGAGCTCGACACCATGATGGCTGCAAGACAGCTCGGCTCCGCCGCCCACCCCACCCAAAATAACGACAAACCCTATGCAAATATTATAAATATATACAACACACCAGCAAAGTAACAGGGTAAAACGTTTTATTAAATAACTATTTACATGGCAGCCTGCTGCAACATCGATCCAAACAAGCCTTTGTATTTGGGGCTCAAAATCAACAAGTAGCAGGGTAAAACGTTTTATTAAATAACTATTTACATGGCAGCCTGCTGCAACATAGATCCAAACAAGCCTTTGTATTTGGGGCTCAAAAACAACCATCAATAGTAAGATTTTCATAGGTGAGTGTAGGTTCATGGTTTTCCATCCACAGACTAAAAGCCTGGAGTGGGAGTGAAAGAACAATAACTAGGTAAGAAGGAAGGCAGAGGCTGTGGGAAGGACTCTGGATATGGTATGTTGCTTGGTCCCTGAGATGCTTCGATGTCACTGCCTTGCACAAATGGCATAAGTCCTGGATGTTGGGTGCCATAGTTGAGGGTTCCGAGCAGCGCTTGTAACACTGTCTGAAGCTTATTTGCACCTGCTGCAGCTTCACTATTCTCAAAGTAAGTGGGGGCTGTTTGTGGACCTGACTGCATTGGAAAACAATGTGATGCGGTGCCTCCCTGAACCGCTTGACGGACGCCCCCGAGATAATTGCGCCTGCTCCACACCTTGTCCTACAATCAGTTTGACCTGAAGACATGTCCTGCGGTGCCCTGGTCCGACCATCACATATACCTGTGCCAGGAAACGGCGTGGGGTGCACTAGAAGGGAGAGGCGGCGCGAACGAGCCTCCCCCACCTCCCCAGGTGGAGGTTTCTCAGCTACACCCCAGCGCTTCACTCGACCAGCTGACTTGCGCCCGCTCTTGCGACACAGTGCCTCGCTCGGCCAGCTGAATTGCGCCTGCTCTTGCTATTACAACATCTCACCCGCCATCCAACGGAATTGCACCCAATCTTACGGTACAGCGACAGGCGGCTGCTACGGAGCTCACAAAATGGCGGTCGGCTCCACAGACTTGGGCCTGGCCTGCAAAGATGGGTCTGGGCAACCGTGGAACTCAGACGCTTGACTGCTAGGGCATGCGCCCCATTCCCAAAAGAGTCCCCTCAGCCTTGAAGATTCTACAACAGTCACTGGGACCCCTGACTCCCGCAGGCTTCCGGTGGGGAGCGGCTGCCATGATTGCTCGCGGAATGGCCACGACGGAGCCACGAGATGGTGGTGCTCTCATGCTGTCGCCAGCTTCAGTCTGAAACATCCAGAAACACTGTAGACTACCAATTCGATCAGTTCCGGTGGAGCCCCAACGTGACCCGGTAGAGAAGAACTTGCCCTCCCCTCTTTGACTGATGGTTCTTATAGCCTGTCCCTTCTGTTGTCATTTAACAGAACTTTTTGGACTGCTGAAAGGGGTTGTGTTCCGACCGCTGTTTGGTGGAGACATTTTGACTATATTCTGGACCTGCGTTGTCGCGTAATGCGTCATATGACGCGCCGCGTTAGCGCACCCGGAAGTGCTCCGGTGCGCGAGGCGCAGCTTCCCGGAAGCGATCCAGAGCGCGGCGCGCAGCGCGTAACGTAAGCATAACAGGTCATGTGACTTGTTAATAAAACTTTTCATTGGTTCATTTTACTTTTGTTATTCTAATGATGGAAGGCTTGGTCATATGACCTAAAAATAACACTTTTCATTGCTTTCGAACATTTTTTTTTCCCAAATGATGAAAGCCCCACCTTTTTTTTTCTCACTCTGACTTGTAAAACAAAGGACCCAGATGCATTTACAGTTTACCACTAACAATGTTCCAGGCTAATGTATTTTCCCGGGAAATTTACAACTGTCCTGCAAGTAAAATATTCCTATTTCGAGAAAAAGGGCGTTTCTTCGTCCCATGAGGGAGCCGTTGAACAAAAGAGGCTCGGCCTGCTGTCTTAGTCGCTGATAGGCATGAATATCGGATTCTTATCGATCACTTTATGTTGCAGGAGTAGAAAACTCAACAGCCCTTGACCATTTATCTTTACTGCGTTCCTGCGTATTATACCTTTTAACCGTCATGTAATCGGGCTGCTTTATTTCACTTGCCTTTTACTGATTCGAAAACAGTGGCTATTATTCAAAACTTTACCCATCTAGGTACTACTACCATGTTTTGTTTTAAAAACCTTTATTGTGAAAATGTCAGTATACAAATACGGGCCTATAACCACGTGGGCCGGCCACGGAGCAAACTGGAATCGTATATGATAAGAGAACATTTACACTGTAAAAGAACGTAACGGGCGGGCCATTAGGTTGCAAGAACTAAGGTGTCTAACAGTTGCGGAATCGGTGGACGTACATTTTATAATTAAAGTACGACAGGGCCAGTTACAATAAAATTATCTAGATATACATTTGCGGGCAAGTACCATAGGTGACGTTAATTCGAACTTTCAATAGTACAGTAATCAATAACACATCAGAACTTAATATCAATAGGGATTTCCAAATGTTCAATCAGTACTCGTCCCCGCCCGCCATGTGCTTCAAAACTGCATACGTATCTCGTGATATCAAGGTTGGGCAACCAGTACACAACAAGGAGTTACGAGTCCCATTTATACCGGCGCCATTTTGGGCGAGGCCGGGCAGGTCCAGGATATAGTCAAAATGTCTCCACCAACCAGCGGTCGGACCAGAACCCCTTTCGGCTGTCCAAAAAGGTTCCGTTAAATGACAACAGAAGAGATAGGCAACAAGAACCATCAATCAAAAGAGGGGACGCTTTCGTGAATGGGGCCCATGCCCTAGCAGGCAAGCGTCTGAGTTCCAAGGTGTCCCAGGGCTGTTTTAGTGGACCAGGCCCAAATCCAAAGAGCCGGCCGCCATTTTGAGAGTCCTGTTGCAGCCGCCTATCGCTGCACCGCAAGAGTGGCCGCAATTCAGCTGGATGGTGGGCGAGACGCTGTAGCCGCAAGAGCGGGCGCAATTCAGCTGGATGGCGGGTGAGGCACTGTACCGCAAGAGCGGGCGGAACTCAGCTGGATGGGGGGTGAGGCACTGTGCCGCAAGAGCGGGCGGAACTCAGCTGGAAGGTGAGTGAAACGCTAAGAGGTGCCCCACTGCAGATGAGGTGCCTCCACCTGGGGAGGAGGGAGAGGCCCGTTTGCGCCGCCTCCCCCCCCCCCGGGCACCCCACGCCGTCTTTCGGCACAGCAATGTAGGATGGCCACACCAGTGAAACTTGCTGGACACCACCTCGGTGCCATCCGGATCTCGGCGCGTTGTGCTGCCTTCGGCGTTCTGTAGCAGCAAGAGAGACCGCAACTCAGCTGGACGGCGAGGGAAACGCTAAGAGGCGCCCCACTGCAGATGAGGTGCCTCCACCTGGGGAGATGGGAGAGGCCTGTTTGCGCCGCCTCCCCCCCCCGGGCACCCCATGCCGTCTTTCGGCGCAGCATTGTAGGATGGTCACACCAGTGAAACTTGCTGGACACCACCTCGATGGCATCTGGATCTCGGCGCGTTGTGCTACCTTCGGCCTACTGTAGCAGCAAGTGCGGGCGCAACTCTGCTGGACGGCGAGTGAAACGGTAAGAGGCGCCGCACTGCAGATGAGGTGCCTCCACCTGGGGAGGCGGGAGAGGCCAGTTCACACCGCCTCCCCCCCCCCCCGGGCACCCCACGCCGTCTTTCAGCGCAGCATTGTAGGATGGCCACACCAGTGCGGCAACTTGCTGGACACCACCTCGGTGCCATCCGGATCTCGGCGCCTTGTGCTGCCTTCGGCCTATTCGCACATCGGTCCGCTACTGATGCCGCCTCACAGGCCAACGGATTTTATAGGCTTTTTATAACCCAAAGCCGCATAACAGGTCATGTGACTTGTTTATAAAACTTTTCATTGCTTCATTTTACTTTTGGTTTCCTAATGATGAAATGCTTGATCATATGACCTAAAAATAACACTTTTCATTGGATTGAAACATTTTTTTTCCCAAATGATGAAAGCCCCACCTTTTTTTTTCTCACTCAGCAATCCAAAAAGGTTCCGTTAAATGACAACAGAGGGGACAGGCAACAAGAACCATCAGTCAAAAGAGGGGAGGGCAAGTTCTTCCCTACCGGGTCACGTTGGGGCTCCACCGGAAGTCATCGAATTGATAGTCTACAGTGTTTCTGGATGTTTCAGACTGATGCTGGCGTCAGCATGAGAGCACCACCATCTCGTAGCTCCGTCGTGGCCATTCCACAAGCAATCATGGCAGCCGCTCCCCACCGGAAGCCTGTGGGAGTCGGGGGCCCCGATGACTTTTGTAGAATCTTCAAGGCTGAGGGGACGCTTTCGAGAATGCGGCCCAAGCCCTAGCAGGCAAATGTCCGAGTTCAAATGTGTCCCAGGGCCATTTTAGTGGACCAGGCCCAAATCCGAAGAGCCGGCCCTCATTTTAAGAGTCCTGTGGCAGCCGCCTATCGCTACACCGCAAGAGTGGGCGCAATTCAACTGGATGGTGGGCGAGACGCTGTAGCCACAAGAACAGGCGCAATTCAACTGGATGGTGGGCGAGACGCTGTAGCCGCAAGAGCGGGCGCAACTCAGCTGAATGGCGGATGAGGCACAGTGCAGCAAAAGCGGGCGGTAAACAGCTGAATGGCGACTGAAATGTAAAGGGGGGCGCCCCACTGCAGCAGAGGAGCCTCCACCTGGGGAGGCCCATTCGCTCCCCCTCCCCCCCCCCCCGGGGTGCCCCACGCCATTTTTCGGCGCAGCATTGTAGGATGCCAAGACCAGTGCGGCAACTTGCTGGACATCACCTGGGTGCCGTCCGGATCTCAGCGCGTTGTGCTGCCTTTGGCCTATTCGCACAAAGGACCGCTACTGACGCCACCTCACAGCAGCCCATCGTTGCTTTGTTTAAAATGTTTTTTTTTAACGTGTTTACTTTGTTGGAGCGTTGTATATTTTTATAAATTATTAAAGTGTTATAATCCTACTACTTTGTTGGAGTGCTATATATTTTTAATGTGACACATAATTGTGAAGACTTTGATGTACAAAAAGGCATCCCTGGAATCTTCCGCTTCAGGCTCGGTCCCACACACCCTCACAGTGAGAATCCCCTCCCCAATCACAATACAGGATCGTTATCAGATTGTAGGAACGCGTGTGGTATGACGGATCTCATGGGGTGGGGGCCTTGATCTACTGTAACTCCTTTGAAGAGGGGTGATTCTTTACAGTTGGGGCCATAAACTACATCCACAGGGCTAAGTGATAGCCTGGGACCGGCCTGGACAATCAGACACAGAGGAAGAGGAGTGTCAGAGGGTACGGTAGTGAATAGGGTGAAAGGGAGGTGTCGGGCGGGCACAGGGTGTGATTCTCAGGGAAGAGCAGCGCAGATGGGGGGAGGTTTATGGCCCATGCATGAGAGAGAGAGCGGGGGTGACCAGTGCGTGGAGGAGATGCTTGCGAGGGTGGGGAGCCATGCTGAGGATCGACGGCGTGCAGAGAGTGGGTCGGGTCAAAGCATCTAAAATGGCTGCCGTGCACGACAAAAGTGTGGCATTGGAAAAAAGGCAAAATGGCGCAAACAATGTTTATCAATACGGATTAATTTATAACAATTATTTTTAACAATATATTTACTCGCAGTGACAAAATGGCGGTCAACACTTCCTGATTTCCTTCGAATCGAACGTTAACAGACGTCACGCAGCAAAAAAATTAAAATCCGCTCACGCGCAGCCACTGGAAGACATGTATCAACATATATGAGCATCCTCAGCCACCCTCAGAAAACATAGGGGGTCAGGATACGTCTCCCGTACCCCCTTATACCCATTTCTCACATTGTTTTTTCCTCCATCTTGTAATTTAATTAAAACGAAACACAAAATGGCGAATTCCCGTTTCGCTACCGGTTCGCGAACCGGGAAGCGCTTCTACCGCGAAAAATCAAATTTTTTTTATTTGCCCCACGGGACCCTTTAATAACTCCAACATCATTCCTAGGGGGTCAAGAGGGGTCTACCTTGCCCCCTTTCATTAAATTCCCCCTTTGTTTTTCTCCTCCTCTTGTCTCTCGATCCTACCGAGAGACAAGATGGCGGCCGTTCCTGACTGTTTAGAATGTTGACAGACACCGGAGAGCCAATCCGCTTCGCTTCGCAAAGTTCCATAACGCGTAAAGTACGCGAACCGGATCGCTTCCCGGGATGCTGTCACAGATGTATCTGTTTTTTAAAACGTTAATTTCTCAAAATTCACTGGAGCACATATATTGAGACCCAGCAAAGGCACATCGGGCTAACAGTCCCTACAATTTTGCCAATTTTCGTGCAAATCCATTCAGCCGTTCGAGCTAAAAGTGAGGCCAAACGCCCTATATATATATATATATATTACCTACTGGCGGTCGCCAGTAGGTATATATAGTTAGGATTTTTTCTCTATGGGACTTTTGAAAATTCTATGTCTAATAACTTTGCCGTTTGTGGACGGAATCGGCTGAAATTTTCAGGAAAATGGCACATTTTGTTTCTGAGCAGCCCCTGAAATTTGGGGGGGTTTCGTCAAGGGGGGGCTGAGAAAAAAGGGGGGTCCCAAAACGCGTTTTTCCCATTCATTTTTCCATAGGGCGTTTGGCCTCACTTTTAGCTCGAACGGCTGAATGGATTTGCACGAAACTTGGCAAAATTGTAGGGACTGTTAGCCCAATGTGCCTTTGCTGGGTCTCAATATATGTGCTCCAGCATAAACCTCCCCCCATCTGCGCTGCTCTTCCCTGAGAATCACACCCTGTGCCCGCCCGACACCTCCCTTTCACCCTATTCACTACCGCACCCTCTGGGGGTACGGGAGACGTATCCTGACCCCCTTTGTTTTCTGAGGGTGGCTGAGGATGCTCATTTATGTTGATACATGTCTTCCAGCGTCTGCGCGTGAGCGGATTTTTATTTTTTTGCTGCGTGACGTCTGTTAACGTTCGATTCGAAGGAAATCAGGAAGTGTTGACCGCCATTTTGTCACTGCGAGTAAATATATTGTTAAAAATAATTGTTATAAATTAATCCCTATTGATAAACATTGTCTGCGCCATCTTGCCTTTTTTCCAATGCCACACTTTTGTCGTGCACGGCAGCCATTTTAGATGCCTTGACCAGACCCACGCTCTGCACGCCACCGATCCTCAGCATGGCTCCCCACCCTCGCAAGCCTCTCCCCTACGCACTGGTCACCCCCGCTCTCTCTCTCATGCATGGGCCATAAACCTCCCCCATCTGCGCTGCTCTTCCCTGAGAATCACACCCTGTGCCCGCACGACACCTCCCTTTCACCCTATTCACTACCGTACCCTCTGACACTCCTCTTCCTCTGTGTCTGATTGTCCAGGCCGGTCCCAGGCTATCACTTAGCCCTGTGGATGTAGTTTATGGCCCAACTGTAAAGAATCACCCCTCTTCAAAGGAGTTACAGTAGATCAAGGCCCCCACCCCATGAGATCCGTCACACCACACGCGTTCCTACTATCTGATAACGATCCTGTATTGTGATTGGGGAGGGGATTCTCACTGTTAGGGTGTGTGGGACCGAGCCTGAAGCGGAAGATTCCAGGGATGCCTTTTTGTACATCAAAGTCTTCACAATTATGTGTCACATTAAAAATATATAGCACTCCAACAAAGTAGTAGGATTATAACACTTTAATAACTTATAAATATATACAACGCTCCAACAAAGTAAACACGTTAAAAAAAACATTTTAAACAAAGCAACAATGGGCTGCTGTGAGGTGGCGTCAGTAGCGGTCCTTTGTGCGAATAGGCCGAAGGCAGCACAACGCGCTGAGATCCGGACGGCACCCAGGTGATATCCAGCAAGTTGCCACACTGGTCTTGGCATCCTACAATGCTGTGCCGAAAAATGGCGTGGGGCGCCCGGGGGGGGGGGGGGGGGGGGGGCGGGAACGGGTCTCCCCAGGTGGAGGCTCCTCTGCTGCAGTGTGGCGCCCCTTTACCGTTTCAGTCGCCATTCAGCTGTTTACCGCCCGCTTTTGCTGCACTGTGCCTCATCCGCCATTCAGCTGAGTTGCGCCCGCTCTTGCGGCTACAGCGTCTCGCCCACCATCCAGTTGAATTGCGCCCGTTCTTGCGGCTACAGCGTCTCGCCCACCATCCAGTTGAATTACCCCCACTCTTGCGGTGTAGCGATAGGCGGCTGCCACAGGACTCTTAAAATGGCGGCCGGCTCTTCGGATTTGGGCCTGGTCCACTAAAATGGCCCTGGGACACATTTGAACTCGGACATTTGCCTGCTAGTGCTTGGGCCCCATTCTCGAAAGTGTCCCCTCAGCCTTGAAGATTCTACAAAAGTCATCGGGGCCCCGACTCCCGCAGGCTTCCGGTGGGGAGCAGCTGCCATGATTGCTTGCTGAATGGCCACGACGGAGCTACGAGATGGTGGTGCTCTCATGCTGACGCCAGCTTCAGTCTGAAACATCCAGAAACACTGTAGACTATCAATTCGATGACTTCCGGTGGAGCCCCAACGTGACCCGGTAGGGAAGAACTTGCCCTCCCCTCTTTTGACTGATGGTTCTTGTTGCCTGTCCCCTCTGTTGTCATCTAACGGAACCTTTTTGGATTGCTGAGTGAGAAAAAAAAAGGTGGGGCTTTCATCATTTGGGAAAAAAAATGTTTCAATCCAATGAAAAGTGTTATTTTTAGGTCATATGATCAAGCATTTCATCATTAGGAAACCAAAAGTAAAATGAACCAATGAAAAGTTTTATAAACAAGTCACATGACCTGTTATGCGGCTTTGGGCTATAAAAAGCCTATGAAATCCGTTGGCCTGTGAGGCGGCGTCAGTAGCGGACCGATGTGCGAATAGGCCGAAGGCAGCACAACGCGCCGAGATCCGGATGGCACCGAGGTGGTGTCCAGCAAGTTGCCGCACTGGTGTGGCCATCCTACAACGCTGCGCCGAAAGACGGTGTGGGGTGCCCGGGGGGGGGAGGCGGTGCAAACTGGCCTCTCCTGCCTCCCCAGGTGGAGGCACCTCATCTGCAGTGCGGCGCCTCTTACCGTTTCACTCGCCGTCCAGCAGAGTTGCGCCCGCACTTGCTGCTACAGTAGGCCGAAGGTAGCACAACGCGCCGAGATCCGGATGCCACCGAGGTGGTGTCCAGCAAGTTTCACTGGTGTGGCCATCCTACAAGACGGCGTGGGGTGCCCGGGTGGGGGGGAGGCGGCGCAAAGGGGCCTCTCCCACCTCCCCAGGTGGAGGCACCTCATCTGCAGTGGGGCGCCTCTTAGCGTTTCACTCGCCGTCCAGCTGAGTTGCGGTCACTCTTGCTGCTACAGTACGCCGAAGGCAGCACAACGCGCCGAGATCCGGATGGCACCGAGGTGGTGTCCAGCAAGTTTCACTGGTGTGGCCATCCTACATTGCTGCGCCGAAAGACGGCGTGGGGTGCCCGGGGGGGGGGGGGAGGCGGCGCAAACGGGCCTCTCCCTCCTCCCCAGGTGGAGGCACCTCATCTGCAGTGGGGCGCCTCTTAGCGTTTCACTCGCCTTCCAGCTGAGTTCCGCCCGCTCTTGCGGCACAGTGCCTCACCCCCCATCCAGCTGAGTTCCGCCCGCTCTTGCGGTACAGTGCCTCACCCGCCATCCAGCTGAATTGTGCCCGCTCTTGCGGCTACAGCGTCTCGCCCACCATCCAGCTGAATTGCGGCCACTCTTGCGGTGCAGCGATAGGCGGCTGCAACAGGACTCTCAAAATGGCGGCCGGCTCTTTGGATTTGGGCCTGATCCACTAAAACGGCCCTGGGACACCTTGGAACTCGGACACTTGCCTGCTAGGGCATGGGCCCCATTCACGAAAGCGTCCCCTCTTTTGATTGATGGTTCTTGTTGCCTATCTCTTCTGTTGTCATTTAACGGAACCTTTTTGGACTGCCGAAAGGGGTTCTGGTCCGACCGCTGGTTGGTGGAGACATTTTGACTATATCCTGGACCTGCCTGGCCTCGCCCAAAATGGCGCCGGTATAAATGGGACTCGTAACTCCTTGTTGTGTACTGGTTGCCCAACCTTGATATCACAAGATACTTATGCAGTTTTGAAGCACATGGCGGGCGGGGACGAGTACTGATTGAACATTTGGACATCCCTATTGATATTAAGTTCTGATGTGTTATTGATTACTGTACTATTGGAAGTTCGAATTAACGTCACCTATGGTACTTGCCCGCAAATGTATATCTAGATAATTTTATTGTAACTGGCCCTGTCGTACTTTAATTATAAAATGTACGTCCACCGATTCCGCAACTGTTAGACACCTTAGTTCTTGCAACCTAATGGCCCGCCCGTTACGTTCTTTTACAGTGTAAATGTTCTCTTATCATATACGATTCCAGTTTGCTCCGTGGCCGGCCCACGTGGTTATAGGCCCGTATTTGTATACTGACATTTTCACAATAAAGGTTTTTAAAACAAAACATGGTAGTAGTACCTAGATTGGTAAAGTTTTGAATAATAGCCACTGTTTTCGAATCAGTAAAAGGCAAGTGAAGTTAAGCAGCCCGATTACATGACGGTTAAAAGGTATAATACGCAGGAACGCAGTAAAGATAAATGGTCAAGGGCTGTTGAGTTTTCTACTCCTGCAACATAAAGTGATCGATAAGAATCCGATATTCATGCCTATCAGCGACTAAGACAGCAGGCCGAGCCTCCTTTGTTCAACGGCTCCCTCATGGGACGAAGAAACGCCCTTTTTCTCGAAATAGGAATATTTTACTTGCAGGACAGTTGTAAATTTCCCGGGAAAATACATTAGCCTGGAACATTGTTAGTGGTAAACTGTAAATGCATCTGGGTCCTTTGCTTTACAAGTCAGAGTGAGAAAAAAAAAGGTGGGGCTTTCATCATTTGGGAAAAAAATATGTTCGAAAGCAATGAAAAGTGTTATTTTTAGGTCATATGACCAAGCCTTCCACCATTAGAATAACAAAAGTAAAATGAACCAATGAAAAGTTTTATTAACAAGTCACATGACCTGTTATGCTTACGTTACGCGCTGCGCGCCGCGCTCTGGATCGCTTCCGGGAAGCTGCGCCTCGCGCACCGGAGCACTTCCGGGTGCGCTAATGCGGCGAGTCATATGACGCATTACGCGACAACGCAGGTCCAGAATATAGTCAAAATGTCTCCACCAACCAGTGGTCGGAACACAACCCCTTTCAGCAGTCCAAAAAGTTCTGTTAAATGACAACAGAAGGGACAGGCTATCAGTGATGTCATTTGAGATGTCATCAGTGATGTCATCAGTGATGTCACTGACCATGTCATGAATGATGTAATATGTGACATCATCAGCAGTGGATTGCCGGTGCGCGATATATAGTTAGTGCAACTAACTATATATGCGAATTTCAATGGTTTTGTGCGAGTAAAATAAGGTTTTGTAAATGCTAATCCCTAACTATATATGGTCTATAACCTATGTTTTTTTCAGTGAATTTTCAAGGTTTTGTAAATGCTAATTCCTAACTATATATGGTCTATAACCAATGGTTTTTTCAGTGAATATATATATATATATTTATACATACATACATATATATATATATATATATATATATATATATATATATATATATATATATATATATATATATATATATATATATATATATATATATATATATATATATATATATATATATAATAGAAAAGCAAATACAGCCTTATACACACTAGAGCTGAATAATGCTGTAAGGACTTCCCATTATATCATAAAGAATACATTAGAAAACAGGGAAAAACAACCGCAGAACATGTTTAAAAACTGTGTTTATGCTTAGCACTTAGCACAAACTCTGAGAAAGGACTAAAAGCATTGACAGCTCCCAGGCTGCATTGCAGAAACATCGCCTAAAAAGGCTGAAAAGCTAACTCATAGCAACATAGCAATAAACTGGCACTGTGCCTTTAAGGCAGTCATGACCCCCAGCTTCCCATCATGCCTCAGGGGTGACAGTTAGGTCAGTTGTTCTTTACGGTGACTCAAAAGCCATAACACAAATAGTTGACATTACCTTTAAAAATACAATAATCCTTTGCCCGGGGAGGCGAGAGGGTTGCTTATGACTGATGAGGATACCCATGGAAGAGAACTAGGATTACAGGTAAGTAACTAATCCTTCTCTTCCAGGGGATCCTCATCAATAGTCATAAGCACTAGAATAGAATAGCGAGCCTCACCTCATCCCCCTGCGGGCAAAGGAAACAGAACAGTAAATTAACCAACCAGCTCAGATAACTAAGCTCAGATAGATTTCTTACTATCCGAATAGATTCCTCAAGGAGGCCTTGCCAACTTGAGTATCTGCCCTGGAATCGGATTATAGACAATAATGCCTTGTGAAAGTGTGAACCGATCTCCAGGTTGCTGCCTTGCAAATCTCCGCCATTGGAACATCATGCAAGAAATCTACTGTGGCCGCCTTTCCCCTAGTGGAGTGTGCTTTAGGAGACAACAAAAGGGGTTTATTTGCCAACTGGTAGGCCGATTTCATACAGGACACTATCCATCTTGAAATGGATCTCTTGGAGGCTGGAAAGCCTGTTCTCATGGCACCATAATTCAAAAGCAATTGATCCGATTTCCTTATACCCTTCGTAACCTTGAAATAGAATTTTGGCACTCTTTTGAGGTCTAAGGAGTGGAGAGACCTCTCTGCAGGAGTTGCTGGATTGGGAAAAAAGGACGGTAGAGAGATTGACTGATTAATATGGAAATCAGATATAACCTTTGGCAAAAAAGCAGGGTGAGCCCTTAACACTACCCTGTTGTGGTGAAACACAGTATATGGCTCTTTAGCACACAGCGCTTGGATTTCACTTAGTCTGCGCGCTGACGTTATTGCCACCAGGAAAGCGGTCTTCCATGTCAGATGCTGCAATGTGGCTTTATGAATGGGCTCAAAAGGAGGACCCGTCAATCTAGACAGCACCAGATTCAATTCCCAAAGAGGAGAAGGATTTCGAACTAGGGAATACACTTTCTTCAACCCTTGTAGGAAATCCTTAACCAACTGCAATTGGAAAAAAGAAGGTTGGTTGGGGGATTTTCTGTATGCCGTAATGGCTGACAAGTGAACCCTGATCGAGGAATATTTCAAACCCGCTTTGGCCAAATAAAGGAGGTAAGGAAGAATGACCTCCTCCTGCCCTTTGTAGGATCAAAATGATTATGAACATACCATAAGTAGAATCTCTTCCACCTAAAAGCATATGACGCTCATGTGGAAGGCCTTTTAGCCTCTTTCAGGATGTGCATGCAGTCCTGCGGCAGATTCAAGTGACCATATTGTAGGACCTCAGGAGCCATGCTGCCAAGTTCAGTGAAGGAAGGCTGGGATAGAGAATCCTCCCGTCCATTTTGGTCAGCAGGTCCGCTCTGTAAGGCAGTCTCCAGTGGGGAGTACCAACAACTGCAGAAGGTGCGGGTACCACCACTGACGCAGCCAGTCTGGAGCTATCAGAATGATCTTCATATTGAATCTGATGAGCTTGGAAACCACCTTCGGGATCAGAGGCAGAGGAGGAAAGGCGTATGCAAATGTCTCACTTGTCCTCTAGATCTTGTTACAACAGTCTCATTCTCAGCCTGGCGTTGGGAATGAGAAATATGCAAGAGGCCATTGATCCCCGCTGAGATGCCACTTGCCGGACTGTTGGGCAATCTGTCTAGAGCAGAACTTTGCACTTCTGCTGCACTGAAGAAAGCCTCTCCTCCGAAGGAAACGCTCTTCCTTTGTTTGAATCCAGAGTCGAGCCCAAATAATGGATTGTCTGGGTGGGCCAGTGAACTGACTTCTCCATGTTCACATGAAGCCCCAGTCTGCAGAGCAGATTTAGACAGACTTAAAAATCGCTTCTTACTTTTTGAGGAGATGGCCCTTTGAGGAGCCAATCGTCTAAGTAAGGGTAGACAAACAGACCTTTTCTGTGTGGGGCCGCTGCCACCACTGCCATGCACTTGGTAAAGACTCAGATTTCAGTCCGAAAGGTAAGACTTTGAACTGATAATGCTTGCTGCCAACCAGGAATCAAAGGTATTTGAGATGACGTGGAATGATAGGTATATAGAAGTACGCATCTTGGAGGTCCACCGAACACATCCAATCTCCTGCTTGTAGATGTGGACATATTTGATGAAGGGCCAACATGCAAAACTTTTCTTTCACAATGACTTTGTTTAGCAAGCGAAGGTCCAGGGTAGGTCTGAATTTGTGCTCCTGATCTCTTTTGAGCACAAGAAACTACCTGGTGTAAACTCCCTTCCCTCGCTTTGCGGAAGGAACCTCTTCTATGGGCTTTTTTCGCAGAAGGGTTATCACTTCTTGCCGAAGCAACATCAACTGGTGAGGACGAGATCTTTTCGGAGGAATGTCCTTTAGATTGGATGCGCACAAAAACGTAGTGCGTATATATTGCGCAGTATACTTAGCACCCAACGATCTTTCGTTATGCTGCACCACTCTTCCAGATGATGTGAAGCACTTCCTCCCACTGGAGTGGGCAACGGCGCCAGAGGAAGCTCCTGCTCATTGCTTCCCTGCCGATCTGGCCGTGTTAGAGGACTGTTGCTGATAACCTCCTCTACCTCTGTTGGACTTGGGGCCTTGATACTGTGACTTGCCTTGGTTCTTGTTCTGGCACCATTGAGGGGTTTGAACCCTCTGTTGGTAGCCCTTGCGTTGGTTGGGTCTGTACCGTTGTTGGAACTCTTTTTTCTTCTCCAATCCAACTGCTTTGAGGGTATCGAGCTCTGTTTTCATTCTACCCATTTCCTCCTCTGTATGGGTGCCAAACAGGGAGGAGCCGGAAAAAGGGAGATTTAAAATCCTCTGTTGAGCGTCTGGCTTGAGAGCTGTTAGCCTCAACCAGGAGGATCTCCTAGCGCAAATTCCATGCACATATGAGTGTGCCAACAGTGTAGCACCATCCGCTGCTGTGCTAATCACTTGGTTGGCAACAAGCGACCCTTCCTTGATGACCTCCTCTAAATCCTTTTGATCTTCCTTTGGTAATTTTTCCTTGAAGCGGTCCAAGGAGTCCCATAAGGCTCTGTCACAGTGACCTAATAAGGCAGCTGCACTAGAGACTTTAAGCGATGATGTAGCAGACCCGCAAATCTTTCGTCCCCAAGAGTCCTGGGACCGACTTTCTTTATCCGGCTGGACTCATGAAGACGCAGCTACTGCATGAGTTTTCTTCGCTGCCGCAATTATAACAGGGTCCTCAGGCGGATCTGATTTCAATAACACTGGGTCTGTTGCTGCCGACTTGTATTTCTTTTGGATCCTCACAGGCGCAGCCTTAATCCTAGCTGATGTGAGGAAAATGTCCATCACCGGTTCCAAAAGACCGGGAACCAAAGGAAGCAACGGACGAGAAGCTGCTCTTTGATGTAGAGTCTCAAAAATAGCTGTTGTTGCCACCTGAGGAGTAGACATTTCAATTTTCAGCTTCTGAACCCCTCTCTGAAGCACATCATGATATTTGTTAATGTCATCTATCGGTGATACTCTTGACAAAGGGCTATCTGATAGAGTGGGAGAATAGTCCCTCTTCGAGGATCGAGTGGAAGAGGAAGATCACGTAGGGGACCTTCTTCTTTTGCGATGGGAACTATGTCTGCACTCCTGTGACCTGCACGCACGATCTCCACATCTGGGCAAGGACGATCTATCCACTTCCTGCACCAAACTTTGCAGAGGTGATCTATGAAGAGGAATGGCGTATTCTGGCATCCATCGGTATGCTCCTGTATCCTTACCCCAGTGATGAAGGGGAAGGAGCCAACTCTGGGACAAATGAACAGCAGGGGAAGCCTCCCTTTGCTGTAATGGAGATCTATGACTTGGTCTGCCTGAATGCCTTTCTGGTGAGGCAGATGGAGAATGGCCCGCTGAAGGATGTTTTGAAGAGTGAGAAGATGAGTGTTGTGACGCTGATTCTGTCACCAGAACCACAGATCCTTCTCCGGACCTCACTGATGTGGGTCTTGATGTCAGGCGTGTGACCTGCTCTGACTCAACCCTTCTCGACGCAGACCTGGACGTCCTTCTCGACATCGATGTCCGGCCTGGTGTTGGAACCGGTCTCGATGTTGACTCTCTGTTCCTCGAAGTCGAGTGCCTTGCAGACGACGCCGGAACATCCTTTTGTCTCATCGTCGAACGTCGATGAGCCGACGACGGTGGAGGGGTTCTGCTCCTCGACGCCGACAGTCACCGTGCTGACGAAGAGCCTCTGCTCCTCGATGCCGATCGTCGCCGTGTTGACGTCGGTGCAGGGCTCCTCTTCTCGATGCCGATCGTCGCTGAGACGACGGCGGAGGGCTTCCGATCCTCGACGCCGATCGTCGCCGGGTTGACGACGGCAGAGGACTCCTGACCCTCGATGTCGATCATGGATGGAATGACGACGACGGAGGGGTACCTGCCCTCGACGTCAAACGTCGAGCTGATGACGGCGGGGGACATCTGCTCCTCGACGCCGATCGCCGCTGGGTTGACGATGACGGAGGGCTGTTACTCCTCGACGCCGATCGTCGCCGAGAAGACGATGGTGGAGGGCTTGTGCTCCACGACGCCGATCCTCACCGGGTTGACGACGGCGGAGGATTCTGATTCTTTGCCGTCAACGACGTACCTGAATGACAATGTCTTCTTGACGGCAAGCCCACCGTCGATGGTCTTTTCTTGGACAAATGACCAAACAATGGTAGATTTTTCAGCCAGGAGCCCGATGCTGAAGCAAAAGAGCGAGGGACCTAGGCAGCTATGCTGTTTTAAGTACACTTTGCCTGTGTTCTGGGTTAGGGCCTTATATACAGATAAGTCTTAGGGTTTCTATTTTTCCCCACCTAGTACCACTTCAATAAAGTGGTAATAGGTAAGGAAAATTATTTTTTAAAGTATAGATGTGGAGTCAGGGATTCTAAATTCTATATGTACTTACCTTGCAATATTTTATCCCTCCATATTCTGTCCACTGTATTAGTGTATCACTATATTCCTAGCCTCAATATTCTGTAGTACAATCTTGTGAGCAGTTAATATTGAGTTGATTATACCAGGCATAATAGGTGCCATAAGAGCTTTGGTTCAATGCTGGAGGCATTTTATTTTCTGGCTACTCCCTTGCTGGTGCTGATCCCTCTTGCATCTGAATAGCTTGCAGGGTGCTATCGTCAGCAATAGGTTGAGCCTGTAACCTTGTGGTATCTGTGGTTTGATGATCAGGTGAATTGACAGATCACTGTCCAATTGCCTTGGATGGATTGAGATGACTTCTGCTAGTATTGAGCATGCGATCATGCCTTTTTTCTGTACTCCCTCGTTAATCTAGGCTGCCAATTCTGCACCGTCTTCAGCTTCGGTTAAGGAATGACACTGAGGATGTTTTAGGGATCTTTCAATATTGCTATGGTCTCAGTGAATATCTGCAACAGATTAGATCAGGATGCCCAGAAATTCAGAGCCCTTTAAAGACTAGTGTTGTATGTAGAGAATACCAAACTTCAGGTGGTATGTTTTTTTCCTAGAGTGGCTTTACATATAGCTCTTTAATGATTGTGTACGTGGATTCCATGAGATACCAGTGTTCAACACGCAGGAGTAGAGTTTGCATATCTGTCCCATTCTGTCCCTTAGAAAGCGCCACTGGGTTGTAAGATGGAGGCAGGTGAGGGAACAGTTGTGGGTCCTTGTCTGGGAGGAAGCCATCCTAAACAAAGACTCAAACAAAATTTATCACTCACACAGGTTGGTCAATTGTGTGAACAGCATGTGCTACACTCATACTAATAAGGACAACTAATTATTTGTGGTATCCCAACTACTTACACTGAAACTCAAGAACCCAGGGGATGTGTCGTGACTATAAGTATTAACACTAGCCAACACTCCTGGGTTTGGAGTATTTTTTTTTCAGAATGTGACAGAAAGAGTAGGATGATAGTTGCTCCACTGTAAGCAAAGTCTGTGGTTTCTATGAGCAACTGATAAGAGAGTGTCTCATCTACTTTGAGAGGGAATATGGGGCAGATGTATCAAGCATGTTTGCGTTCGTTAAATGGGCAGACTCATAGAATCTGCCCATTTGCAAACGCAAAAATGGCTTTTCCGATGCAGCAAACCTAATTTTGCGATTCAGTAAATGGGTTTGCGATTCAGCATTAGGAAGGGGCGTGTTTAGGGCGTCCCTCCCTAATATGGAATCGCATCAGTATGTATGAATGTTTTGTGACTGCAATTGCGGTCACAATATATTCAAATTTTACCACCTACTTCAATGAGGTGGTAACCCATTCGCAAATGGGAAGGGGTCCCCAAGGCACCCCTTCCCTTTTGTGAATGTTTGTAAAACCATTTTTAAGATCAAGCCGTGGTCCCACGGACCACTGCTTGCTCTTAAAAAATGAAAAGAAAACTTTTCATTTTTTTGTTTTGTAAAGCATCTCACTTTCCTTTAAGGAAAATGGGCTGCATACAAAAAAAAGATTGCTTTATTGAAAAGCAATCACGGACATGGTGGGCTCCGGATCTCAGCAGGCCTCCATCCCCATGATTTTTAGGATTCCTAGGGGTTGCAAACTGTGACCCACCTCGTTATTATTCATGAGGTAGGTCATTTGAAACCCCATAGAAATCGCAAAAGGTGTACTATACACCTTCATACATTGCATTTTCCGATTTCTTAATTGCAAATCCTTGTGATTCGCAATTAGGGAATCGCAAAAGGCTTTCTGCATACATCTGGCCCTGTATCTCTTATTCTTGAAGTTAATACACTGACACTGATCCTTTCAGATTGTCCCCGTGAGGTAGTCCCACTCCCCAAATGACAGATACAGAGGGTATTTATATTTTGGGGAAACAGCAATAACCTGGTATTCTGAGGTTGCCTCTGAGTGGGCATTGAGAAATGGGGTTATCCCATGGGAATCGGGATTCCCAAACCAAGTTGACATGATAATCCCCTATTTATGGCTGGTTTCTATCCAGAGATTTCCCTAGGCTTCAACTCAGGAACTGTGCTCAGTGGGGAGTTTTGGGGATGGCAGCGTGCATTTGGTATTACGGTGAGAACTGTAAATCCTGATTCAATTAGAATTCTTCTATGGAGGCCTTAAAACTGCCCCTACATGGACACTATGTCATGGAGGGCTATGACCTTACCTGGTTGATGTTCCTACACCCCCTCTCCGAGGGGATAGAGATAGAGAGGGGTGCAGAGCGGACAGACAGCTTGTTCTTAACTAATGTGCCATCTGCATTCACTTAACAGAATAGTTTGGAGACCTGCAATTCCTTCTCAAGGAATGGAGCTGTATTGTTGTTGGAAGAGAATTAAAGAAAAGCAATAGCGCCTCACACAAGGTAAATGTTATATTTGATCTATGTCTCTTTTCCCTGGCTGGGATTTCCCTGTGGCTCACATGGTGTCACTGCTAGAATGCTTGGTGACATTGTGGAATGTTGGGTGCTTGGTCTGTGGTTAACTGGCAGTTGGTAGCAGGCAGGCTGAGCGACAGGGAAGTCACTCCTGGTGGGGTTTCCATATTTACATCTTAAGAACTTGACCTGGAGCTCAACTTGAATAAAGATAACCTTTTATACTCCTGGATCAAGGATCTTTTGTGTATAATAGTAACTTTGTACTTTAATAACTGAAGATTTATTCATAGAACATGTACAGCGGAAATGTCCTCCTGCTCTTATTAAGAAACACGCCCCATCTTTTGCAAACATTATTGGTTCGGCTGACTCAAGAACTGATTTTTAAATGGCAAGTGCTCCTCAAAGAAGTTTTCAATTGTACATCATCCTCAGTCGTTCTTAGGGTTCCGGAGCTCTGGCATATTCATGGCATATGAAACTCGTGCCGAGTAAGGGAATGTGGCATAGAACAATATGTATCCATCGAGGATATGGTGCTTGGGTTGATAAGCAGCTCTCCCTTAGCCTCTGCTGCAAAGGTCGTGGGGGCTTATTTACAAGCCCCTTGCGCCACTTTTGCATCACTTTTCACATGTTAAAAGTGACGCAAAAGTGGTGCAAGGGGCTTGTAAATATGCCCCGTGGTCCCTTCAAATCGACGTAAGCAGCTGCCTTCGAGATGGTTATTATGGGCGTTCCCTTACATTAGCACTGGAAATATTTAATTGGAGACAGCGCACTAGTTCTGTTATTTGTCTGAAATCGTTGTAAAGAAACACATTGCAACTTTGACAGGCTGGTCCACAACGTGAGGCCTGATTTATAGTTTGGAGGACGGATTAAGTACTGTTGCCACGGTGGGGTACTTTACTCCTGGATGGCTAGGGTACTTTGTTTGCCAATTTTAGAGATGTCCGTCAGCCCAGTGGAGATCTCTTTCATTTGCAGGAACTGCCATCACAGTGGTTCCTATAAATACACTGAAAGTCTGACGGATGGCTGTCTTAACGCGATGGAGCCATACGTCACATTTTTAATTAATTGTTTTATTTTCAAAAACAAAATCCAAAAGAGAGATTTTGTTTTTGAAAATAAAAAAAAGCAATTACTCCCTCACCATAGCAGTTTTCTCCCATGTCCTCATTTTGCAGTGTTAACTGCCCCTTACCGCCCAGTTTTGCCTGGCAGTGAAAACTGCCAATATGTTCGCCCACTGTAAATAGGGCAGGCGAAAACATGGCCAAACCTCCGATGGCCCTTTCTCCGTCGGGTTGTTGGAGATGTATGTAGGCAGTGGAGACATCTCCACAGTCGACATTCGGAAGTTCCATAACTTTGCTTTGGGACAGAGGATACGCCATTGCCATTGCAACGGAGTACCCTCTCTGCCAAAGTCTAAATAAGGCCCATAGTCCAATAGTATCCTATTGATCTAGGGTGCATAACCTCACTGGATTTATATCATCATAGATAGGTAACTGTTGTGCAATCAAGAAACACTGATTTGCTTTTCAGTGACTCTAATTCCCCCAAAAAAACAATCACCTGAGCCCTTGCATTTAGCGGATCATATAAAAGCCATGCATTTATTTGTGGGCACAGCTACATCCAGATGTGTGTCAGGATGTTACAGACGCTGCTGCTCTGACCTGACTTGGAGCTGACATTCGTGATAAGGTGCAAAACGAACAGATGATGGACGGAATGCTGAATTAATTAGACACTCGCCCCCAGTCACAGATCTGGGTAAAATCCATAGTGTTTGTTTGCACATCAAACCATTCCAGTTTAGAACCAGCCATATGCAAATCAGTGTTGGCCCTTTTCCCCGTGATAAGGTGGCATCTTATGGGTGGGAGTCAGAACCCTCCAGAGTGTCTCAGTGCTGACACTCTGTTTTTGAGTAACCAGGCGCTTTACAAATGGCTTCTATTCTATTCTATTCTATGTGGAAACACCCTTTGCTAAGAGAATTGCTTTGAAGATATTTCCAAGACTTAAAATTCATTGTTTCACGCCCTACCAATGAGACAAGTTCAGGCCAATGGCGTTTATGTTCTTTGAAAACAAATATAAATATTTTGGATACTTTACCATTTGGAGCATTTTCCATTAGGATGTTGAAATCAAACTTCTTGCAAGTGGCTGATTTGTCCGTCAACGGGGCATAATAGGAGGTCATCACCTAGCAATGCAGAATGAAAGTAAAGGCTGTGAAATTCGATTTATGTTGTAGAAAGGAGCAGTAGATTAGACTTTTGGATTTATTAAACGGTCTGATGTGTCTGTTGGAAAACAAAGTGGCATTTACAAAAATGCCAGCCTGAAAAATGTCTCTCTACATGAATGAGCAAAATGGGGAGAACAACAATTGTAATTATAGAAACCGTAATATGTTCTTTTTCACGTTCTCAACGTCATAGTCAGAGAGATCTACCTGCAGCACAAAACTACATATCTGATGAAAACAAAAAGCACACACAAGCTAATAGCATGTCCATCAGCACTCACAGGTGGAGAACCAAGGTTCTATCTCTTGGCCTCCATTCCTTTCCCATCAGGTGATAGAGGTCCTGCTGCCATTACTCTCAGTTGGCAGAGTTTGGGACAATCCGTCTCCCAAGCCTAATTTATGTATGTGTAGAGTGAGTGAGTAGTGGACACTGTGCTTAACACCTGTCTGGGTTAGTGTGTTTCCCAGTTTATGCCCTTCCTTAACTGAGGCTAGCACCTGATTTCTTTACATTCTCTAAAAAACAGTTACATTTATCGAAACTTTTGATTTCCACTTACAGAGAACGTTTAGAACTTGTATTTTTGCATTAGCGAATTTGCTAATAGGGTGGGGGTTTTTTTGTTCGCCTTTCCTTCATGTGAAACCCACTTCTATGAAATAAAAGGATTACGTTACTTACCCTGTAAGCATCTGTTCTTGGCATATACAGCTGTAGATTCACATGTTTTGCAATTTCCTATCATTTAGTGACTGGAAAAGACTTTGTCGAAGAAAAACAACTTGCAAACATCCGGACCCAACACCAGATGGCGCGAGTATGCAAAGCATGTGTATCTACAGCACACATGCCTCAAACACGTTGTTTATCTGTCAAGGGATCTTCATTAACCCCCTTGACCATTGATAGTGTTGGCACACGCTTGTGTAAGATACCTTCTGCAGTGGTTGCTGAAACCTTGTATAGACATTGGATTGGCACTACCCTTGACATTGTTGCATTATGCACATGATGCACATACATGTCATAAGGTGGTACTGGTCCAGTCTTTTTGTTTCATAGGTATACCATAGGCCAGTCAAATCAGTCTCTGCAAACAAAACAATGAAGAACGCGCAAGCAAAAGTAACACGTTTTAAATTTGTTTTCTTCATAAAGGAAGAGGGGGCCAAAAAGGCATGGGCGGGAGATGCATCCCTCCAAATCCTCCCTGCTGAACTGAGCCATCATTATGTTTAAACACCAGGCACAATCTATATGGGTGGCCATCCCAACCCAGCTATGGATTAACATTTTATTCTAAGAATGTCTCCGCAAATGCAGAAATAATTCATATCACACAGAGACAAAAATGAGCTATTTTCAAGAGGCAAGGCCTACAAAACGACCATCACATGAGATATATTATAGCCAATTACAATGGGATTGACTTTGTTTAATTGTGCAATACCTCCCTCCAGCGCATCAAGTGCTGATTATGTAGTCCAACCTACTACAAAATAAATTAATTCTCCATAATATTTAGAAGGAGCTTTTGGAGTTCCAGAAAGTTACATGCAAGTGTGTGGACAACTGGTAGTAGTGTTACTAGATAAAGCTAAAGTTAGACTGAGAGACACTTTCTTACCGTCAGTGTTCCTTGCCCTGTTCCTGTGGCTATCACAGTAAAACCTTCATTAATCGTAGTCTGTGGGGAAAGTAGCAAATATTTAGTCTCACAAGATATTCAGCAATTTCTGTCAATTTCGTTATGCTTTAAAATTGTATTATTAATGGAAAAGGATTATGAAAAGCAATTTCAGAATAAAAGTACATTTTTATGAAGGTTACACATTTTAAATGCAAATGATGAAAAAATAAGCCTTGCTCGATTTATGAACAATCTCTAAAAAATCTGACACTCACTGTTGGAAGTGAGGATGGGCCCCTGACTGTACACCATGAGTGGGACCTGATGCGAGACTTTATTTTGCACACAACAGTTTATTGGTTTTGTCCCTTCATTTTTTGTCCCTCCAACTTTTCTGCCCAAATTCCATTGCAAAAAAAATACAACATAGGCCCAGGTGACCACGCCCTGAACATTTCAATTTAAAAGTGATCCGCCACAACCTATTGCGAGACTTTTGAAGCACATTTCCTGACTGTTCTGGACCAATAATGCTTACCACAATATCTATTTGGAAATATGGAATACACTCTGCATGAGGGATTGGAATGGATGATACCAAGAGCAGGAAGAACCAGGTCGTACCTCTAGTTGGGGCCGGCACAACTCGTGGGGGAAGGGGGGCGTGGAGATCACACAGGGAGGGGTTCACGCAGGGGAATGTTTAATTTTAATTATAATAAAAAAAACGTACCTTAGTCGACCCGATCCGGTCCCACTTCGTCTCTGCTTCTCTGCTCCTCGCAGCCGCAGGAAGCAGGCAGCCTCCCTCCCCTCCCCTAAGCCGATCACAATGCTGCAATGGCAGCGTTGTGATTGGTGGGGACGGCGCCCAGCCAGGAGCCTATGGGGAGGCTATTTTCTCCATGTAGGCTTGCAGCCTACATAGAGAAAATTGCAGAGCGTGCATGACTGGTTTTGTCGGTCCCAGAGGGCTGACCAAACAGCCAGTGCCCGCAACATTGGGTGAGCCACTACTCCCCTGCCGTGTTGCAGGACTGTCCACCCACCTGCCTCCAACCAAACCCTTCTGCTTTCTCTCATTTTGTGTTACTGCTTCTCACACTGCGAGAAAGCGGTGAGGCGACGCTCCTCCGCCCTCATGGAGGAGCTGCTCTTGCGTAATTTTAAATGGCGGCATGCCAGATTGAGGAGTGTGGCTGCCATTAATCGTTGGTAAAAGGCATTCACACCACACAATTGAATAAAAATTAAAAAATAAAGGGCGAAATATAAAGGGTGTAGTGGGTATTTGGAGAGTACACCTCAGTTGAAAGCTAGAACTTTTTAAAAGCAGGAGGGTATGGGTGGCATTCCCCATATTTGAGAAAAAAAACTGCATTTCCAAAACATTTGTAAAAATCGTATTTACAAATTCGATTTCTACGTGTATATTTTATAAATGGGTAAGCATGTCAGAATCCATACTTAACAATTATTTTTCTGAATCACCGATTGTTGGAATTATTTGAAGTCTTTTTATTTTTTACATAAAAGTTTTAAAACACTACCCAAGAATCATTACTTTACAAAGCCCACCGTGCATTCTGATTCTTGTGTTGTGTCATCCTAACTTTTGGCAGCAGGCTTCCAGGACAAGGACGAGGTTTACTTCCACCCAGTTAATTTTAATTCCCCTTGCAATTCAGACTCGAGTCATAGTAGCAGCTTTTCCCTTTTGTGTCTCCTTTCCTTCTGTGATGGGTAATGTTGAACTGAGATGTGACTCCTCATTGACAGCTTTGAGCGCCTCATTTCTGCAGATATAAGATCATGAAGAACAGAAAGCAACCACAGTGGAGAACAAGAGTTGCAGGTCAAGCAACATCTAATAGGAATTTGTAATAATGTGCACTATTGCTCAAGGCTTTCAGGAGGCTACCAAGGTGAACTGTGACTAGTATTATCAAATGTCCTATGCTCAGGTGCATATGAAAGCTCAGAATATTCTCTGTCTTTACTTCCTAGACACAAGTGACGGAATCTTCCAATATCTAAGTATATCCACCCACTGATCCTGCCCCCAGAAGATGGAAGCATTTCGACCACAGACTGGTGAATGAGTTGGAGACAGTGAGCAAATATCAAGGATTTTCAGATTCTGGTGTTCCTTTTACTACCCTCAAAGTAGTGAAACATAAGTGGACACAGGTAATTTTACCCTCTCTAGAGATGAGATGGGGTGACCAGCTGTGATCCTTTGGCAATATTAGATCCTTTCTGAAAAGGATCCCTGTCTCCTGTCTGAAGGAGAATCTTCAACGAGTTCTGATGATACAAAATAAGCAAAAAAAGCTGAAGACAAACCCTCTCAGTCTTGGCCACCGTTGCATATGCAGTATTGATCCTCCATGTGATGCTTTTGCTGCGTTTCGGAAAACTTAGGGAGACGTCCATGTTGATTTCATTGCTGCTCGGCCTCTCGGCCTGGTACTTGGAGAGCGCTTGGAACACCATGATCGTGGCCTGCAGAGTTCAGCGAGAGAGAGAGAATTAGAACTGAAAATGACTTCTTGGTTGCTAGATGGAATGTGCCAAGAACTCAAATAACAACTATGGTCTCAAAAATAATCCTTTATAGACTCTTCCCTCCTCTATCCCTCCTTGGCTCACCCAAACCTCATTTTACTACTATGATCTCCCAAACAACCTTTTCTAAATTCTTTCCTCATGCATCCCTCCTTTGACTCATCCCAAACCTCATTTTACTACTATGATTTACCAAATCATTTTTTAGAGACTCTTCCCTCACCCAACTCTCCTTTTAGACATCCCAAGCTTCATCTGACTACTAATAAAAAACACTTCACTCTTCAATCCCTCCATTATTCCATTCAATTCAACGGACAGTCTTGCATGTCCATGACTCAAAGTAACTCATATTTCCCAATACTAATCCACCACTAATCCTTTTTGGGTTCAGGAGGAGTGTGCAACCTGACAAAACATGATTCGATGCCTAGACATGGATAGTAAGCGCTATATAAATACAATTACAACCTCTGTTATCTGTTGCCAGTAATGCACAAGCTGACAATCACTATGATCCTTTATGGAGTGATGCAGGGAACCTAGATAACCGTTACTGCTTGGAACCTCTTTATCTCTGAATACAGAATAACCACTCTTATACCTTCTAGGTACCAGGTAGTTGGGAATAAACCTTGGGACCTGATTGTTCACATCAAGAAGAAGTTCTGCTTGGTATATTTTACTGCCCAAGTAACAGTCAGGACATTATGTATGAGGTACAAGTGCAGCCATTCAGAAGCCTGCAAAAAGTTCAGCAATGTCAGAAACTATACCTAGGAGGCTCCCTTCTCTCCACCAACCTTCTCTCTTCAGAACACATTGCTTCCCCAAATGTGAACACCAGACACCTTATTACAGATGTGCCAGTGTGTACCATCATTGGAAGCACCCTCTGAAGACTACGGACATTCACCCAATTGCACAACAAATGGACTGTCCATTGAAGCGCTACCCAGTTCTTTGCTTTAGTCTCTGGTATGAGAATATCAATCTCCAACACATATAGGGGGAGCTGATACCCCGGGGTATCTGCCAGAAATCTTCAGCTCCCTCATTTGCCCTAACTCTCAGTTCCTCAAACTTATGCACAGCTAAGGGAATTGCTTTTTTTCCAATGGCGGAGCAATACCTAGTTCAGTTGTTTGAAAAACCTTCAAGGGTGGCCAGCTGTTGCATAACCATTGGCGGACTTGACTTTTAAAGGCCCATCCTATTTCCATTCGCCCTTTGACTTCATGTCCACTCTGTTTTTATCTTCCACTGACCACCATACGTAGCATGGCTGTCTCAGCCAGGATAAAAGATCTATGCCCCCCAAGTGCTGGGTGAATAATTACTGCATGTCAAGGACATTAATTTTCCCTTTTGCAAAAGCAAACCCCCTCTTTTGGGATATGTCTTAGAAATATGAAAAGATTCTGGCTGCCCTGCTTTAGTTGTGACATTTTGTAGCTCTCATAAAAGTGCTTTTGCTTTATTGGCAGTAGGACTTCTGGTGAAAATTCCCTGCTGAAGCAGCAGACTTTAAATAGGGCTTCGGCTGGGGCAGGTAATATGGTACCCCAAACTCACCAAGAAGCTTGTGGCCAGCCTGCCCAACTTCAAATGAGAGCCTTAGTGCATGTAGAGACAAACAATTTGTATTGTATTTGAACAGAAATGGTACACTTTGAGTTTGCAAGCAGTCATAGTCTGACTGGCCTCAGAAAATTGCAGACATGCAATTACTATTGTAATACGGCTCCCCGGCAGTGGGCGGTAGTGTTACCTTCATGATTGAGGCCCACAAGGCATTTAGGACAGGGGTATTCTATTCTTGGGTCAAATTCCCACCTGCAGATGCTCTCACACAGTTGTTTCATACTTACATTGAGGATGACACACCTGAAGAATACTTTCCAGATGTGGACAAAGATGTCCAGTTAACATATTAAGAGCATATTAATTGGTTTAAAGGCGCCTTCCCCCACACAACAACAAATGTGAGACTCTGCCCGTTCAGCAGAGAAGGAGCGAACTGGCCGGTCCTAGCTGCTTACACACTGCATCCAGACATTGATAGGTTGTCAGAAGCAGACGTATGAACCCTTTACAGAGACATAGTACAACTATATTGACACCTAACACAGTTCGTAATGTGAACACTTACAATGCAACCTACGCGGATTACTGAAGCTGGTCAACCTCAAGTGACTACAAAAAATATCAGCCCATAAATGCCGAACGCGATTATGGGAAGAATGCCCACTAAAAGTGAGCAAATGCAGTTCTGGATAGTGCAGAAAATAGCACAGCTTGAAGCTGTATTTCCCCTTACGGCCTGCAGGAAAAACACAGAATACTATCAATTTGCATGCCAATGGGAATAGCTCCACTTATACAGCCTGATTCATGAAAACCGGAATCTGCGATTCTCAAATTGCGATTAACTGCGAATCGCAATTTAGAAATCGCAGATCGGTATTCATGAATAATTATCGAAAATCGCAGAAAAATCGCTATTTTCGGCAACATCCGTGTAGGATTTGCGATATCGCAAATAGCGATATCGCTAATTGCGAGATCGCAAAATGCGAGATCGCAAAATCGCGAGATCTGGAAAACAGGAAGTCGCATTTCGAGCACAGTGATGACATCACAACCAGGTAGCAGCCAGTTCCCACCCCCAATCACCACAGTGAGGCAGACCTCGAGGCAGCAACAGAGTCAGCTCCTGCAAGGACACCTGCAAACTTGGAATACCACTTCCAATTCCACTGCAGCAATGGCTGAGGAGGCAGTACCTGGGCCCAGCAACACCGGGCGCAAGAGAAAACTGAAGTTCTCCGAACAGGAGTTGGAGCACATCATCGAAGGGGTGGTGGAGAACCACTCCAAACTGTTTGGGAGAGAGTCAAGGAGGGTGCCCGAGCAGGAGAAGCGCAGGATCTGGGTCGGGATAGCTGCCACAATGAACTCCGTGGGCATGGCCGACAGGTCACTTGAAGAACTAAAGAAGAGGTGGTACGACCTCCAAGGTCGTGCCAAGGAGAAGGTTGCCGAGAGGCTGGGAGAGTCCCTGGCCACTGGAGGGGGAGGACCTACAGTCCCTCCAAACACCTCCATGGAGGATCGCGTCGAAGACACGTTGGAGGCCGAGGCGTGCATTGGAGTCACCAGATTGGACTCATCCCGCCCCACCCAAGAGAGCCAAGGTAAGTGGCATGCGACTGCGACCCTGTCCCCTATGAATGGCCATGACCCTATAGCCTCCCATAATGTTCCAAAGTCATGCCATCGGTGCACATTAGGTAATGCCCTAAAGCATTGTGGGACATGTAGTGTGGCCACAATGTACAAGTACCCCAATGCAGCCAGACAGGTTCCAAAGTACGCAATGCCATAGCCAGTCAGGGAATGTCATCCAGCATGCATGTAGCAACTGCACGTGTGACAGATACATGCAACTAATGAACGTCCACTTCCCCTCACAGGTGGCGCAGACAGCAGCGACAGTGACAGGCTGCTCATCGATGAGCAAGCACTGGATGTCGAGGAGGTGCCGTTACCAACACAGCCTGCACCAACAGGCGCAGCACCAACCCCTGCAGCCAGGCCCACAACATCTGTGCCTCCACCGTCTGGCGCAGCACCAACCCCTGCAGCCAGGCCCACGACATCTGTGCCTCCACCGTCTGGCGCAGCACCAACCCCTGCAGCCAGGCCCCCGACATCTGTGCCTCCACCGTCTGGCGCAGCACCAACCCCTGCAGCCAGGCCCACGACATCTGTGCCTCCACCGTCTGGCGCACCATCTACGCCTAGCTCAACTCCACCAGCAGCTGGCGCATCCACATCTGCTCCAGTGACAGCGGTGACACAGCGGCCACCCACTGTGGCCAGCCAGCAGAGCAGGCGTGGCAGGGCTCGCCTGCAGAACAATGCACCCAGCGCCAGGAGGGGGTGGAAGTGCGCTTGCCGAGCATGAGTATAGAGCGTAGAATGCTACGCATTCACCAGCTGCAGGCACGCCGGCAAGGGGCCATACAGTTGCAGCTGTATAATATTGGCCGCAATGTGGCAGGTGTGGGGGAGAGGATGGACCGCATGACGGCAGCCATGGCAGGTGTGGGGGAGGGGATGGACCGCATGACGGCAGCCATGGAGGCCAACACAGCTGCTATGATATCCCAGTGCAACACGGCCCGCCGCCGCCACCGGCAGCTACTGACGCGGCTGACGGCTTACACTCGATCGAACTACGTGATCGGGAATGCCACGTCGCAGCTATCGCGCCGGTCCCTGGCGCAGCAGCAGCTAATTCAATGCTGCGAGGATGTGGCCAGGGTATTAGAGCACCTCACCACTGCCGTTATGGCACATCATCCCGCTCCACCTGGCAATGTCGGGGGGACGATGCCAGCGAGGGCACCTCAAGTGTGAGCAGCCAGTCTGCCTCACAGGTAGGGGTGTTGGGACGTAGCACCAGGCCCACTGCAGGGTCACGTGCGGTGGCTGAGGAGGAGCCGGAGAGGCGCTTGGGTGCTTCGCGCCGGAGGCGCACCTGACTTACATGTACTTTTACAGGCACAGGCTGAACACTATAAGCCTGCCCTGTGTATTGGACGCAGCAGTATGGGGCAATACTGATTGCATAAGAAGGATGGCAACTTGCACTATTATTGTGAATCAAACAATAATATTTATTATAGCATCACACATTGGCGTTCTGTCATTATTTCAATTTGCATGCAATTGTGATTTGTTGGGTGAGGGGAGAGGGTGCACTAGAAACTGTTCATTGTGATGTGGTTGCGGCATCCGTGGCCTTCAGCTGGGTTCTCCCCGCGTGCATGACGCACATGTGCAGGTGGCCGGTCGTCCCCTTCCGATTCACTACCAGAGATGTCTACAGGTATCCGGCGCTTGGTAGCAATGTTGTGTAGTATTGCACACACAGCCACAATGCGGCAGTACACATCAGGACTGTAGTACATGGCCCCACCTGTCTTGTGAAGTATGCAGAATCTGCTCTTCAGTAGCCCAAAAGTCCTCTCAATGCAATTCCTTGTGCGTATGTGTGATACGTTGTAACGCCGTTGCTGTGGTGTAGCAGGGTTGAGGTATGGGGTGAGGAGGTATTCACGCAGGGCGTAGCCACTGTCACCTGAATGAGAGGAGCAGAGGGTGAGTGCCTGTGCAGTGCAGCTACTTCATCGCAGTGTGACATTGTGGGCAAAGTGTACTTACCAAGTAGGTGTCCTTCCCCGAAGTCTCCCCTGGCCAGTCGTGTGTGGAGGCCGCTGTGCCGGAATATGAATGAGTCATGTGTACTCCCCGGGTACTGTACCACTATGTCCGTGATGTATGTCTTAGCATTGCAGACCATCTGGATGTTGACGGAGTGGTAGGACTTGCGATTGCGGTACATGTACTCCATTGCAGCTGGTGGGCAGATGTGGATGTGAGTACAGTCAATGCATCCTATCACGTGTGGGAAATGGGCGACATTGTAGAATTGAAGCTTGGTCTCATCCAATTCCTGTTGGCTTGTTGGAAATTTGATGTGGTGGTGTAGCTGGGTCAGCATTGCGTCAAGGAAACTCCCTAGGCAGCGGGACATGGTGGGCTGGGATATCCCCCCAGCAGCCGCAACTATCCCCTGGAAGCTCCCGGAGGCCAGGAGGTGCAGGCTACACAATACCTGGACATGTGTTGGCACGGCATTGGCCTCCTTGTTGGGTGCTGCATCAGGGGGTCAAGGTCCTGAATTAGCTTGATGATCATTGCCCCATTCAGGTGGTACTTTGCGCATATTTGCTCTCTGGTTTGGCCCAGGAGGGTGACCCGCTGGCGGAATATCCTGGCCTGGATTTTGCATCTCCTCCGTGCTGCTCGCTGTATCCTTCGCCGCCTGACCACCATGTACATTCCTGGCATTGTGACACTCCTTATGCTGATGCTGCTTCTCCTTAAGTGTGTTTGGTCAGGCCAGCACCAGTTGCTGATTGGCCAACGGTTTTTCAATTTTTTTTTTACTATGGGTTTGATGGTTACCACCTGCTTTGGGTTGTCCTTAAATTGCGCCTCGCAAAATGTGATTTTGGGTTTTTCGCTAATTGCGATTTTTTATGAATCCCGATTGCGAGGAATTTGCGATTTCGCAATTTTTTTCGCAGAATCCGTGATTTCTCGCTAATTCCGAATCGCAACTGCAACTGCCGGGATTCTGCGAATCTTTTAGCGATTTCGCAATTCTGTGTTAGCGAATTCGCTATTTTAGTGGTGAATACCGATTAGGGAAATTGCGCCCGCGATAACATTTTCGTAGCTATTGCGAGCGCAATTTAGCTTCATGAATCAGGCTGATAGAGGATTGTACCCCTTGGGGTACAGTTTTCGCTGCCGTTTATACCAGAACTCATGGTACCCCCCAATAGCAGTTATCCCAGACGTATTAAAACAAATTCAGAATGAGTACAGGGCAGAATCTGCCTTGGACTTAGGGATGAAACTGATAGGCAAGTTTGCCCAGGTATTAGCAATTATGTTAGGTAACATAAAAGGGGAGGTAAGAAAACCAATTTTTAAGAACATCCACTGGGGTATTCCCGAGAATGCTGGCATGAGCAGGTCTTCCAGTGTGCTGACATACAGAAGATGCATGCTAATAAGCGTGTCACCAGGCAAAATACTTGAGGAGTACTGATTTATACATTCAGCGGGTCTTCTCAAAAATTGGTTTACTTACATTGATACATAGAGAAGTATAGGTGGCTACGAGTAACACAAATTAACTCATATATCGAAACCCCAGTCACTGTGTAGATTAAGTTGTCATGGTCCTGATGAAAAGCCACTTGATCATTCACATGACTAAATTAGGCTTGAAACATGTCGACCTTCAGCTACTTTAGATAATCACTTCTAGTAGGTAGCACCACATATTTTAACATAGGCAGGAGGACTCAATCGCTAAAATATTTCTGTAGAATACCCCCTGTCCTATTTTTATTCCACTCTTTCACATATTTACTTCTAACACATCCGCACTTCACCATACAGCTTGTAAAAAAACCTCCAGTAAAGAGCCCCCATTGAGGGTGCCTGTCAAGCATGCAGCAGCGGCCCGACGTGGTGCAAAAGCCCATTGATGAAGCATGACACCTATCTAGGTGTGTGAGGGCATTTGTTCCTACCGAGTAATGCTTCCTGCAGACTCTGCGAAAATTTATATGACCTAAGCAGACAAATATGCACTTACTAGCAACTGCATACCCCTGTAGTCATGATTACTAGAGTTTGTGCTGCTTGCTCAACCACAGTAATCCTCTTCATTTTGTATTCCGATTAGACCACAAGATTGATGTTAGCTTGACATACCAATGGCAGCACTCACCTTGTATTGTTCCCGCCCCCATCTTGTACAGCATTAACCTAATTATAATAGGTTATCAGTGCCAGAGTGTAAGTGCTCCCTGTGTAAATTATTGTTGTGATTGGATATACATGATTGGCATATTTGTATCACCTAGAAGTCCCTAGTAAAGTGCACTGGGTGTGCCAGGGCTGGTGATGACAAATGCTACTAGTGGGCCTGCAGCACTGATTGTGCCACCCACATGAGTAGCCCTAAAAAGATGTCTCAGGCCTGCCACCGCAGTGCCTGTGTGCAGTCTGTGAACTTATTAACATATATAGGGGGTCCCCTCTTAAATACTTTCAGCCAGGGAATAGAGAGGAAAACAACACTACAACAAGAAAAGAATTCCCTCGTGGCCTAAATACTTCTCTTTTTGTCACATAGTTTATATACTTTTGCAAAAAGTCCTTCAAAACATGGCAATAACACTTTCAATGATATTTATATCAATGTATTTGTTTTTTCTCCATTTATATCAAAATTTATTTTATACTTTTTTTGAGTTCATTTCAATAAATAGTAAAATTTAAATCATCATGTATACATTTTCCAAATTGCATATACAAATTCAAAAACAAAGGACACCCTACAGAGCACACATATAAACATACTCACACATATCTTCACACATACACTAACTCATACATTCCTTCTCATTCAAAAAACTCTCTTTTTTCTGTGGCTAAGGAATCACAGGTTGTCATGTGATATAAATATCATTGAAAGTGTGATTGCCATGTTTTGAAGGACTTTTTGCAAAAGTATATAAACTATGTGACAAAAAGAGAAGTATTTAGGTCACGAGGTAATTCTTTTCTAGTGCAGTCTGTGAACTGCCATGTCCTCCTGGTCAGTGTCCCCACTGACCAGGCCTAACCCTTCCCTTTCTGTGCACATTGGTCACCCCTATAGAAGGCCCAAGGTACCCCCTTGGGCAGGGTGCAGTGTATGTGAAAGGTAGAGCATGTACTGGGCAGGTGACATGCCCTGGTAGTGAATTACAGGCAATTTCCTTTTTTACTTTTTTTCGTTTTTCACTGCTGCAAGGCTATCTTGCTCCATAGGCTATCATGGGGGATGCTGGCTACAGTGGTTACCCGCATATCTTCCCATAGGAACAAGATAGGACATAAAGGTCTGGTATCCCTGAACTCAAAATTTAATAACACATCTTTTAGGAAAGGTTGTTTTTAAATCCTGTGTTTGAGAACAGCACTTTTAGAAAGTTGCTGTTTTCTTGTCTGACCTTTCTAAGTGCCTTGACAGGGGCTGGGGATTCCCCAGGAGGCTGGCTGAGTCAGCCCTATGCTGAATGACTACATTTGCAACTTGAGTGGTGGGAGGAGATAGCACCAGGCCATGAATAGGGCTGTGCCTGCCTTCCACAATGTTGGCTTCACCTCCTGCTGGGCGGCTGACGACCCTGCCCCTCACTCTGAAAGGAAAGGAGAAGCCAGGAAAACAAAATGCTCAAGGAACACCCAGAACTGGTTCAGACCGGGCTCAGAGCCTTCCTGCACAAAGGGAACAAAGACTTTTAGGGGTATAAGTACAGGACCCCTGATTACAGAAAATTAGATCATCCAGGAATCAAGAAGGAACCTCTGTCAAGGAGAAAGCTGAAACTGTAGAAGGAAGATTGTCCTGCTGTCGCTATGCTGGATTGCCCTGCTTTTGCTTCGCTGCCAAGAAGAGGGGAAGGACTTTGCTTTGTGCTGTGTCCCCTTGCTTGAAGGAATCTCCAAGGGCCTGAGAAGAGCTGGCTCCCTGTTTTGAAGTCCCAGGAACAAAAGGACTTCACCCCCAGCTTCCCTGAGCTCTGCTGAGAGAGCTCTGTCCTTCCTGGAGTGCTTGGCCCATGTGTGGTGCCTCTGGAAGATGTACCTGTGTTGGGAAGCTGCAAATCACGCTTTTAAAGACTTTGCTACAGAAAATGTATTGCATCGCTTGCTGAGGAGCGCATCCCCGACAGTGCGAGGAAATTCCTGCCGCTACGAAGGTCGAGATCGTCGCAGTGCCTGTTGCTGCTGCCTAAGACGTCGCACCCTTCGCTTGCGGGAAGATCACCATCGCTGCGAGTATCGTCGCAGAGCCTGTCATTGCTGGGTGAGATCGCCGCACCGCTTGCCACATCACGTCGCTGCGAATATCATCGCAGAGCAATCACATCGAGGAGCTGTGAGAGAGAGATCGCTGCTGGATCGCGCCTCATCGCCCTGGAGATCGTCGCAGCCCCTACGAGATCGTCGCATCGTGCCTTTGCGAGAACAAACGTCCTACGGCACCTACGCACCGGAATCCATACAAGTGGCCTTCCTCCCCATACAGACTGGATTCATCGCAACACACCCGCTGCCGCAGCAGGGCTGTCACAAACGCCTCCCCAAGGTTTCAGGAGCAACGCATCACTTGTTTTCCACCGCACCAGCTTCTGCTTTTGGAACTTTGTCGCATCTACTGTTGGCTAAACGTGACGCAACTGTGAACTTTTCACGCAACTGTGGATTATTTTTATCGCAACTTTAAGAACTCTTTTGCAACCATATTGTTGAACTGTGTATGTTGGATCTTTTGTTGTTTTGGTCTTGTGCAGTTCAGATTAAATACCTTTATTTTTCTAAACTGTTGTGGAGTCAGTTTGTGGTGTTTTCACTGTATTACTGTGAGTGTTGGTACAAATACTTTACACATTGCCTTTTGATTAGCCTTGACTGCTCGTGCCAAGCTACCTAGAGGGTGAGCAGGGGTTATCTCAGAGGGTTTCCTCCTTACCCTGACTAGAAGCAAGCGTCCCTATTTGGACAATGGTACCTACCTCTGCCAACTAGAGACCCCCAGTTCTAACATTGCTGGTCAGCGGTGGGATTTGAACTTGTATTTGTACTAGACCTACAGTGATTGGTGTACATCACTAGTGAGTGCAGACCACTACACCACCAAATACTACTGTTTTTTTGGTTGGTTCTATTTTTGAGTAACTCTTCAAAGCATCATGTCTGTGAATAGGAAGGCACTCAGTGAGGGGGCAGAAGTAGAATTGGAGTTTGTCATTGAGGACTTGTATTCCTACAGAGCAAAAGATCTTAGGAAATTCTGCCAAGAGTTTGGGTGCCCCGCAAAGAGTACCCTCAGGAAAGAGGAGCTGCAGAGAATCTTGAAGGCCCATTGGGAGGCACAAGAGGGAAATGATGCAAATACAGGGAATGGTTTTCAAATCACAGATCTGCCTGTAAGCAGAGTAGGCTCAAGGCCTGGCAGCAACCATTCCAGTAGGGGTTTTACTCAAGAAGAGTTAGAGGAGAACCAAAGAGTGAGAGAATATGACTTGGAAGTCCTGAAGTTAAAAATGAAGCAATTGGAAATTGAAAAGGAGAGAGAAAAGGTGGTGAAAGAGAGCAAAAGTGCCCGTGCCTTGGAAGAAAAGAAATTGCTTCTGGCTCATGAGTTGAGCATGAGAGAACTGGATCTTAAAGCCAAGGAGGTGGATGCCAGTTCAAATGGTGGCAGCGCACAGCCAGTGCACGGGGGTAAAGTATATATCCCAAGGATCTGGTACAGAATTACAATAGGAGTGAGGATATTTATGCCTGGTTTACTTCTTATGAGATTACATTGAGAATGATTGGTGTGCCTGAACAGTATTGGGGTTTATATAAAAAAACAGCGGTTCCTGTGGTATGATACTACAATATAAAATTCAGTATGTAACTTAATCACAATTTATAAAAAGACGAGGGCTATCGGGGATGTCAAAAAAGGTAGCACCAACAATTTGAGAGACTTCTCAATACTGTTTATATACTTCAAAACATAACTGAAGAATTACACAAATATATTCAGCTTGTCACACATTCATGTGAACACAAAAATGAAAAAGTGCACAGTGTCCCTAGGCACTAATTGTTGGTTCAATTCCTTATTGACGCCATAAGGAATTGAACCAACAATTAGTGCCTAGGATATTGTATAGACACTATAAATAATTTATTATTATTATTTTGGTCATTTTCCTTCCAAATTGTTATTCTATGAGAAACCACTGTGCTTACACTTAATGTATGTTGTTTGTATATTCATTTTCATATGTACATTTGGGACACTGTGCACTTTTATATTTTTGTGTTCACATGAATGTGTGACAAGCTGAATATATTTGTGTAATTCTGCAGTTATGTTTTGAAGTATATAAACAGTATTGAGAAGTCTCTCAAATTGTTGGTGCTACCTTTTTTGACATCCCCGATAGCCCTCGTGTTTTTATAAATTGTGATTAAGTTACATACTGAATGTTAAATTGTAGTATCATACCACAGGAACCGCTGTTTTTTTATATAAATTAATGCCCTGGTTCCTATGTGAGTAGGGTTCCCCTTGTTCTTCTTTGAACAGTATTGGGGGGCGGGCCTGTGGAAACATTTTGAGGCTTCCGGGAGGAGTGCTCTAGAGCCCTTAGAATTTGATATTTATGGGCATTTGTAAAGCGCAGGCGTTTGCTCCCAGGGGAGCATCATGGCGCTGGGCGAGCTGCAGAGGAATAACTGAAAAAGTGGAATGGATGGAAGAGAGAACTAAATGGCAGCCAGGACAGAGGAGTCTGGTAGTTTGTAGACCCATGTCTTGAGGAGTTTTCTGAAATTGTTCTCATTGTCTATGGCTCTAAGGTCGGCGGGTAGGGTGTTCCAGGCTTTAGCTGCCAGAACATTGAAGGATTTTCCTCCTCTGGTCTTATATTTAAATCTGGGAATTTGAACGAGGTTAGTCCCAGAGGATCTCAAGCAACGCGAGGGGTTATAGCGCTTGAAACGGTTTACAAAGTAACGAGGTCCTGTATTTTGCATGGTTTTATGGACTGTGAGAAGCAGTTTGAAAAGGATTCTTTTGTGCAGTGGCATCCAGTGAAGTGAATTCAGGGCTACAGACGCAGATGACCTTCTGGGGAGTTGTAAAACCAGTCGAGCTGCAGCATGTTGTAAGCTCTGCAACTTTCTGAGGGTAGATTTTTTCACTCCGGCCATAAGGCCGTTGCAGTAGTCAAGTCGGGAAAGTAACAGGGCTACCGCGACTGACTTTCTGGCTGCAATTGGGAGGAAATCAAAAAATTTCCTCAGAGATTTTATTAATCCAAAGCATCGACCGGCAGTGATCTTAACATGGTCGTCAAAAGTAAGGGAAGAATCGAATTGTACGCCCAGGTTTCTAGCTGATGTAACTGCACTAGGAGGGGCCTCGGATCCTGTGGGCCACCAATCTTTCGGGGAAAAAGAAGGATTCTTACCTATTGGGATGATCTCTGTCTTTGCGCTATTGCATCTAAGATGATTAGTATTTAGCCACTCAAAGACGTCAGAGAGGCAGTTTTTGAACCGGAGCTCTGCGTCAGTACGCTGTTTGTCAATGGTGACGACTAATTGAGTGTCGTCAGCGTAGGACGTGACCAAGATCCCATGTGATTCTATCACAGCTAAAACGGGTGCCATGTAGATATTGAAAAATAGAGGGCTCAATATGGACCCCTGGGGCACTCCAGATGTAATTGGCTTTTCGCAGGATAGGTGTGGTCCTAGTGCCACAGTCTGGGACCTATTTGATAGGAATGATGAAATCCAGGCCAGGGCTGAGTCAGTCACGCCAATCTCTCGCATTCGATTGATTAGGATAACATGCGAGATAGTGTCGAATGCTGCTGTGAGGTCCAGCAGGATGAGGACAGCTTGCTTGCCCTCATCCTGTAGGAATTTGATAGAATCAGCAAGTTCGATCAAAGCTGTTTCGGTGGAGTGACCGGACCGGAAGCCCGATTGCTGGAGGTGCAAGATGTTATGGGCTTCTGTAAAGGTTTTAAGCTCCTCGTGCACTAAGTGCTCCGTGACTTTGCCCAGAATAGGAAGTAAGGAGATGGGACGCATGTTAGTCAAATCTGTAGATGGTTTGTTCTGTTTTTTCAACAGGGGTTTGACAGTAGCCTTCTTCCACTCGGCAGGTACAATTCCGGATTCAAGGGATTCATTAATGATTCCATTAATGTAAGGGTTGACTGTGTCAATCAGATGGTGAAGAATGATTGGGGGACAGGAATCCGTGGGTGCTCCTGATTTACAGGCCCGGATTGCCTTGCTTGTCTGTTGCAAGGATACTGGTTTAAAACTGGAGAGAGGAGGGTAGTTAACTGTTACTTCTACGATGGTTGTCGAGGGTGGGGGAAAGTCTTTCTGAATGTTGACAATTTTGTCAACGAAGTAGTCAGCAATTTGGTTGCAAAGACTCTCTGAGGGAGGTACATCGGTGATGAGAGCTTTCGGATGAGTGAAGGACTTAACTATGGTGAAGATGGTTTTTTGATTTTGGCGCGCTTCCATTATAAGATTGGTAAAATATTCTTTTTTAGCTGCTTTAATGTCAGAGAGATATACTTTCCTCTGTTGGACATAGCGTGTTTTAGAGGTCGTGTCATATGCTTGTCTCCAGTGTCTCCATTAGCAGGTGCCATGACCTACCCCAATATGAAGGAGGCCCTATGTCTCCGGTATGGACTTACTCCAAAGCAGTACAGACTGCAATTTAGAAACTCTAAGAAGAAAGAGTCTGAGACTTGGATGGAGTGTGTGAATTTGTACTCGTGTGCACTGAAAGGTTGGATGAAGGGCAGCAAAGTAACTGATTACAAGGGCTTGTTGCATTTAATTAGTTGGGAGCACTTGAGTAGTCTTTGTGTTCCAGAGCTACGCCAGCATCTTTTAGACAGCAAGCTGACAGACCCCATTGAGCTTGCTAAGGAGGCGAACCGCTGGACCAGTACCAGGGCCCACAGAGGAATTCCCCAGCAGAAGAGTGGGGGGGACAAGGGTGACCAAAAGGAGTTCTCTCAAGGGCCCCAAAATAGTTCCCATGGACAGGAATCCCAACCTCCCAAACCTAGACAGACATGGCCCCCTAGTGGCTGGCATGACAACCGAAACCCCAGGGACAACAGAGGTCCCCCTACCTGCTTTCACTGCAATAACGTGGGACATGTTATCAACCGGTGCACCAAGAGACCCCCAGCACCCACTGGTGTTCCAGCCCCAGGGTTAGCAAGTGTAGCTTTTGGGGGGATTTGATTTCTAGTGGGGAGGAGGGGTCAGCAGTTATGTCCCTTGTCTCTTTAGGAGACCAAGAGATGGTCCAGGAGACCTTACTGCCCCTGAACACTAAGAAATATGGGCAGAAGGTGACCGTCAATGGGAGGGAGATAGAGGCTCTGAGAGACACAGGAGCCAGAGTGACATCAGTGAGGTGTCAGTGGGTGTCTGAAGAGCAGTGTATCCCCAATGTACTCCGCTCCCAGACAGTTCAGTGCGCCTCTGCAAAGTGGCACGTGTTCCCTTTGAGTGGAGTGGAGTCTCTGGTCTTTTGTAAGCTGTTGTCAGTGATGCCTTGCCTGTAGTCTGTCTGCTAGGTAATGACCTGGAGAGTTCTCCGTGGAAGGATGCAGAACTCATTTGGAGATGTTGGGGTTGCCTGCGTGGATCTGTGTGACCACGCGTGCTATGGCAGCCAGTAGGGGTGATTCAGCAGAACTGGAGCCTGAAACAGTGGCTCAGAGATCTGCCAGAAGAGGAAAGGGCAGAGGGCGCGGGAAACGAGCCCCAGCCATTCCCATGGTCCAGGAGGGAGCAGAACCTGAGGGGGATGCCCTGGAACCTACAGGGGAACAGGTGGCCGAACTGGGCGACCTACCTGAGCTGACCAATTGGCTGCAAGAAGGTGGGCGCTCCAAGGAGGAATTCTGTAAGGAGAAGAAAGAGTGCCCTTCTCTCGTTAGTATTCGGCAACAGGCTGCAGACCAGGAAGCAGGTGGAGCGGCCAGAGATCATTTCATCTACTGGGAAGATGACTTGTTAGATAGCGAACCCAAGTTTGCTGAGCCCGGTACAGCCGATGTGATGGTGGTACCCGCGCGCTTCAGGGACTTCCTAATGGGTCTGGCTCATGACGTGCCTCTCGCAGGACATCTGGGGCAAGACAAGACCCTAAACAGGCTTGTCACCCACTTCCACTGGCCCCAGATGAGGAAGCACATTGGTTCTTTTGTAGGTCATGCCAAACATGTCAGGCCAGTGGCAAGACTGGAGTGAAGTGCAAGGTACCCCTCCAACCCTTTTCTCTGGTGAGCACCCCTTTCGAGCGGGTGGGCATCGAGATCATGGGGCCCCTGGACCCCAAGACAGCCTTAGGCAACAGGTTCATCCTGGTCTTGGTGTACCATGCCATCCGGTACCCGGAAGCAGTCCCTCTCAGGACAATCACAGCACCCGTGGTGGGCCGTGCATTGATACGGATATTTTCCCGTGTGGGATTCCCCAGAGAGGTGGTCTCTGACCGGGGTACCAACTTCATCTCTAGGTACATGAAGTCTCTGTGGGAGGAGTGTGGGGTAACTTATAAGTTCACCACTCCTTACCACCCTCAAGGAAATGGGTTGGTTGAAAGGTTCAACCGCACCCTGAAAGGTATGTTTATGGGCCTAGCGGAGTCCATGAGACGGAAGTGGTACGTCTTGTTACCATGCCTGTTGTTTGCCTACAGGGAGGTGCGTCAGAAGTCCTTAGGGTTCAGTCCCTTTGAACTCCTGTATGGCCATCGTGTTAGAGAACCTCTCACACTGGTGAAGGAGGGGTGGGAGAATTCCTGTGGGAAAAACCCCCAGGATGTGTTCAGCTATGTGCTGGCCATCCGCAACCAGACACAACGCTCCAGGAAGCTCGCTCAGGAGAACTTAGAAGCTAGCCAGGAAGAAATGAAAAGATGGTACAACCAAAATACCACTCTGGTCGAATTTCAACCTGGGCAGAAAGTGTGGGTGATGGCGCCAGTGGAGCCTTGTGCGCTCCAAGACAAGTGGACTGGGCCATATGAGGTGGTGCAGCGAAAGAGAGAAGTAACCTACCTGGTTAACTTGAAGACTCCCAGGCAACCCCTGAGAGTCTTGCATGGGATCCGCCTCAAACCACATTTTGAGAGGTCTGAATGAAAAATGCTCATGGCTATAGATGCTGGAGGGGAAGATGATAGTGATCTTCTCCCTGACCTCCTGGTAGCTAAGGAGCAAGACGGGTCAGTGGATGGTGTGGTCCTCTCGCCCACCCTGACCCCAGAACAGCAGAGGGACTGTCGTCAAATGCTGGGTCAGTTTGCCTCCCTGTTCTCCCTGACCCCAGGTATCACCAATTGGTGCATCCATGATGTGGACACTGGAGACAGTTTGCCTGTGAAACAGAAATTTTACAGGGTAGCTGACAAGGTCAGGGCCAGCATCAAGGAAGAGGTTTCCAAGATGTTGGCGCTAGGGTTGATTGAGCCCTCCAGCAGCCCCTGGGCTAGCCCAGTGGTCTTAGTGCCAAAAGCTGCTGCGCCGGGTGCCACTCCAGAACTCAGGTTTTGCGTGGACTACCGTGGGCTCAATGCGGTCACGAAGACTGACGCACACCCCATCCCCAATGCTGATGAGCTCGTGGATCGGTTGGGAGCTGCCCAGTACCTCAGTACATTTGATTTAACATCTGGGTACTGGCAGATTGCCTTAACTGATGGGGCCAAGGAGAGGTCAGCATTCTCAATGCCAGAGGGGCACTTCCAGTTCAGAGTCATGCCCTTTGGGTTGAAGAATGCCTCTGCCACCTTCCAGAGACTGGTTAACCAGGTACTGACCGGGTTGGAGGAATCCAGCGCCGCATACCTGGATGACATTGCTGTGTTCAGCTCCACGTGGGATGAACACTTGCAACACCTCTGTGAAGTGTTGAAGGCTCTGCAAATGGCAGGCCTCACTATCAAAGCCAACAAGTGCCAGATTGGGCAGGGATCTGTGGTGTAGCTTTCATTAGTAGGAGGCTACTCCCCAGGGAGCAGAGGTGGAGTGCAATTGAAAGGGAAGCTTTTGCTGTGGTCTGGGCTCTGAAGAAGCTGAGGCCCTACCTGTTTGGTACTCACTTCCGTGTTCAGACAGACCACCGGCCCCTCAGATGGTTAATGCAGATGAGGGGGGAGAACCCAAAACTGTTGAGGTGGTCCATCTCCCTACAGGGAACGGACTTTACGGTGGAACACCGCCCTGGTACAGAACTCGCCAACGCTGATGGTCTGTCCAGATTTTTACGCCTTAGTGATGAGAACTCCCAAGAGGATGAATGAATGAATAAAAACTTATATAGCGCAACTTAGCGTGGAGGCATCAAGGCGCCTATCAAAAGGAATCATAAGAGGCAGGACCCAAAAACTAAGGGAAAGCTTTGGCAAAAAGCCATGTCTTCAGGGCCTTTCTAAAAGCTTGCATCGATGGCAGGGACCTAATTTTCACAGGGCAAAGTATTCCACCATCTAGGAGCAAGGCTGGAAAAAGCCCTACCTCCCCACTTAGCTCTTCGGACTCAAGGGACTGATTGCAAGAGCTTATTAGAAGAACGGAGGTTTCTAGAAGGAGCATACGGAACCAGCAGATCTTTTATTCCTCCCGTCTCCTTACTGGTCAAAGCCCCATAAATCAGACAAAGGACCTTAAAGGAGATCCTAGCTTCAATTGGAAGCTAGTGCAGGGATTTCCTAGCGGCGGTGGCTGACGACCGCCTAGGCATGTCCAGCACAAACTTAGCCACGGCGTTCTGCACAGTTTGTATTAGCTGTAGGAGGCACTTTTTTATACCTGCATATAGGGCGTTGCAGTAATCAAGCCGAGAGGCTATTAGTGCGACCACAATTTGCTTGCAGGCTTGCAGGGACAGATAGTGCTTGATCTTCCGCAGGATATTGATAATGCCCCAACAAGTAGAGATTGTCCTATTCACTTGTTGACCCATCGCAAGGGCCGGGTCAATCATGACCCCCAGGTTTTGGGCCAGGAGCGTGGGTACCGGGCAGGTCCCCAGAGATGAGGGCCACCATTTTGCGGACCAGATGTCATCCTTCCCACCGAACACTAGGATCTCTGTCTTCTCGCCATTCAGCCTCAATGAATTGTCAATGATCCATTGGGCAACTGCCTCCATACAGTGTCTAAAATTGGAGGCAGAGGAGCTGACAGACTGGGCGAGAGACAACAAGATCTGGGTGTCATCGGCGTAGGAGACTACCTCCATCCCAAACGATCTAATAAGCCTAGCAAGTGGGGTCACATAGATGTTAAACAGGGTCGGACTTAATGCCGACCCCTGTGGGACCCCACACTGCACCGGCTTGGATGGTGATAGGAACTCCCCCAGCTTAACTCTCTGTTCCCTCTGGTCAAGGAAGGAGGCCAACAGACTGAGGGCTGGCCCCTCCACCCCTGTCTCCCTCAGCTGAGATATTAGCACCAAGGGAGACAGGGTATCGAAAGCAGCCGTAAGATCTAACAGGATAAGGAGGGTAGTCATGCCCTTATCTACTGTAGTGCAGATGTTATCAAGCACTATGGTAAGGGCCGATTCTGTACTATGGCCCCTCCGAAATCCGTGCTGCGAGTGATCCAACAGACCAGAGGTTTCCAGAAAAGATGCAAGAAGCTGGTTAAGGTGGGTTTCCTGCATCTTTGCAGGAGCTGGGATCAGCGAAATGGGGTGAAAGTTTTTAAGAACCTCCGGGTCTAGGGTAGGCTTTTTCAAAAGGGGTTTAACCACCGCTCTCTTCCACTGAGAGGGAAAAATGCCATCCCGCATTGCCCTGTTCATAATCTCCAGTAGAGGGGGCAAGAGAGTTTCCTTACACTGTTTAAGAAGTTTAAGAGGGCAAGGGTCAAGGGGGGACCCCGATCTAGTCTTAGTCAAAAGAACATCCAGTTCCTGTAGGGAAAGGGGGGGAAAACTAGACAGACATGCCAGAGTAGAAGGCCCAGCAGATACTAACGAGGGGATGGATTGAGAGGGGAGAAAGATATTGAAGCCCTTTGTGCCTCTAAGGCCGAGAAAATCTCGACAATTTTTGTATGGAAGTATGAGGCAATATCGTCACAGAGCTGCTGAGTGCAAGTGACAGGGTCCAGGGTTTGCAGGGTAGTCAAAGAGTCCACGATCTTAAACAACTCTTTCGGCGAGGTAAGCGCTGTGGTAAGATTCGAAAAATACTCCTGCTTTGCTCTCATGACCTCAGCCTTATATTCCCTTAAAAGAGATTTATGGTTTTCCCTATCCTGCGTAGCCCAACTGGCCTGCCAAAGTCGTTCCTGCTTCCTACAACCTTGTCTTAGAAGTCTTAGTGACTCCGAGTACCAGGGGGCCGACGGCCTTTCTCTGGCAGAGTAGTGTAGGGAAGCTGGAGCAAGTTCATCCATAGCTACTGTGATGGAGCTTTCTAACTTAGACACAGCTGAGCACACATCCTCATCCATAGAGATAGCCGTGGTGGGAATTAGGGGAGCAAGTGAGTCATTGGTTATATTCTTAAGATTGCGCCTAAATTCCATTTTACTAGGGCCCTTCGGAATGTTGTTTGCAGGAGTAACATTCAGTTCCAAGGGGACTGCGAAGTGATCCGACCAGGTGTGCGGGATAGGGACATCGATAGTCAGCCGACTGTCATTCGAAAAAACCCCATCCAACGTATGGCCCGCCTGGTGGGTGGAACCCTTGACTAGCTGCTGCAGGCCACAAGCAGATAAAGTATCAAGGAGAGAGAGGGTTTCACTCGCCTCAAGATTTTCTAGATGAAAGTTCATATCTCCCAATACCGTTACATGCTCACAACCAAAATGTGGTTCTAAAATACTGAGCAGGTGCTGTCCAAAATCTGATCTGGGCCCAGGAGGTCGGTATATAAGAATACCCATGAATGGAGCAGCATATGCTGCATTAATAGAAAATTGGAGGGCCTGAAAGGCATCATGGGGGGCTGATAATGGGGTGATACGGCAGGAGTGAGAGTCCTTATAAAGAATGCCCAACCCTCCACCTGCACGTCCCACTCTGTCCTGCCTGACTAGAGTATAGCCCTCCGGCACTGCCTCAACCAAATCTGGTCCCGAAGAGTCTTTAGCCCATGTTTCCGTAATGAAGACCCAAGAGGGTCTTCTGTCCAAAATGAAATCCTTAAAGGCCACATTGTTCTTTATCAGGGATCTCGCATTGATCAGAAATCCATATTCCCTCCTTATGCTAAGCACAGGTTTACCACTAGTGCCTGCGTTAGTGGGTCCAGAAAGAGGCACCGCTCCCGTGCAGCATATCCTGAAACACCTACAATCGGGCGAGTTTAGGAGGGCCTCGGGGGAAGTCGAATAGTGGCACGGCAACAGAGATGGTTTAAGTTTCAACAGGCTATGATGTGAATACCTGATACGACCGTGTCCACCCCTAGTAGAGCCAGTCGCCCATTCGTCCAGGTCGTCCTTAGCGCGGACGGGCGCAGACGGGCTGGACTCTGGCGTGACTCCGGCTTTACTGCGGCACACACGCCGTGCGCACGTGCCGTGCGCTTGCATACTAAAGATTAAATAGGGCTCTAGCCAGTCAGCCTGACTGCTAGAGCGCTTACCACAATGGCGTCCGGCCGACGTCCCCTTCAGACCCCCAAGATGGCGAGGAGACTCCCAGGGAGCGCGCAGGATAGCCGCTGAAGCCGCGGTGTGGGGCACAATTATGGAGTAGCAATGCAGAAAGTTAAAAACAAGGGAGAACGATGTAAATTATTTTTAAAATAAAAGTAGACAAAACGGGGATTTTAAAAATACACAACAGCGCACAGATGCCAAAGCGTTACGCGCAGTAGTAGGTTGCCTTATCAAGCTGGGGTGGGCAGTCCTCCCCACTTTCAGATGGAGTCGACATGTGCTAGACCTGGCATCTTTAGCGTGGTTTCCCCTGTCTTTTTGGCCTCTACCTCCTGTATTTTTGATGCTGTGCTGGATTTCGTTTTTGCTGGTTTAGATGCTTTGGACACTCTGCCACTGCTGATCAGTGCCAGAATGTAAGTGCTCCCTGTGTAAATTATTGTTGTGATTGGATATACATGATTGGCATATTTGTATCACCTAGAAGTCCCTAGTAAAGTGCACTTGGTGTGCCAGGGCTGGTGATGACAAATGCTACTAGTGGGCCTGCAGCACTGATTGTGCCACCCAAATGAGTAGCCCTAAAATGGTGTCTCAGGCCTGCCACCGCACTGCCTGTGTGCAGTCTGTGAACTGCCATTTCCTCCGGGTCAGTACTGATCGGGCCTAACCCTTCCCTTTCTATGCACATTGGACACCCCTATGGAAGGTCCAATGTACCCCCTTGGGCAGGGTGCAGTGTATGTGAAAGGTAGAGCATGTACTTTTGCAGGTGACATGCTCTGGTAGTGAATTACAGCCATTTTCGTTTTTCACTGCTGCAAGGCTATCTTGCTCCATAGGCTATCATGGGGGATGCTGGCTACAGTGGCTACCAGCATATCTTCCCATAGGAACAAGATAGGACATAAAAGTCTGGTATCCCTGAACTCAGAATTTAATAACACATCTTTTTGGAAAGATTGTTTTTAAATCCTGTGTTTAAGAACAGCACTTTTAGAAAGTTGCTGTCCTCTTGTCTGACCTTTCTGTGTGCATTGGCCTGTTTGTGAATTGACTGTCTGGTTTGAGAGTGACAAGGGCTGGAGATTCCCCAGGAGGCTGGCTGAGTCAGCCCTAGGCTGAATGACTTCATTTGCAACTTGAGTGGTGGGAGGAGATTGCACCTGGGCCTGAATAGGGCTGTGCCTGCCTTCCACAATGCTGGCTCATCCTCCTGCTGGGCGGCTGATGACCCTGCCCCCTACTCTGAAAGGAAAGGAGAAGCCAGGAAAACAAAGTGCTCAAGGAACACCCAGAACTGGTTAAGACCGGGTTCAGAGCCCTCCCAGGAACAAAAGGACTTCACCCCAGCTTCCCCGAGCTCTGCTGAGAGAGGTCTGTCCTTCCTGGAGTGCTTGGCCCATTTGTGGTGCCTCTGGAAGTTGTACCTGTGTTGGGAAGCTGGAAATCACGCTTTTAAAGACTTTGCTACAGAAAAGTTATTGCATCGCTCGCTGCGGAGCGCATCCCGGTGCAGTGCGAGGAAATTCTAGCCGCTACGGGGTCGAGATCGTCGCAGAACCTGGTGCTGCTGCCTAAGATGTCGCACACTTCGCTTGCGGGAAGATCACCATCGCTGCGAGCATCGTCGCAGAGGCTGTCATCGCTGAGTGAGATCGCCGCACTGCTTGCTTGCGGACCGCATCACGTCGCTGCGAACATCGTCGCAGAGCTATCGCATCAAGGAGCTGCGAGAGAGAGATCGCCACTGGATCGTGCATCCTCGCCCCGGAGATCGTCGCAGCCCCTACGAGATCGTTGCGTAGTGCCTTTGCGAGAACAAACTTCCTGCAGAACCTGCGCACGGGAATCCATACAAGTGGCCTTCCTCCCCATACAGACCGTATTCGTCGTAACACGCCCGCTGCCGCAGCGGGGCTGTCGCAAACGCCTCCCCAAGGTCTCAGTAGCAATGCATCGCTTGTTTTCCACTGCACCAGCTTCTGCTTTTGGAACTTTGTCGCATCTAAAGGTACTGTTGGCTAAACGTGACACAACTGTGAACTTTTCACGCAACTGTGGATTATTTTTATCGCAACCTTAAGAACTCTTTTGCAACCATATTGTTGAACTGTGTATGTTGGATCTTTTGTCGTTTTGGTCTTGTGCAGTTTATATTAAATACCTTTATTTTTCTAAACTGTTGTGGAGTCAGTTTGTGGGGTTTTCACTGTGTTGCTGTGAGTGTTCGTACAAATACTTTACACATTGCTTTTTGATTAGCCTTGACTGCTCGTGCCAAGCTACCTAGAGGGTGAGCAGGGGTTATCTCAGAGGGTTTCCTCCTTACCCTGACAGTGGTACCTACCTCTGCCAACTAGAGACCCCCAGTTCTAACAGTCTCCAACATTCAAATATTAGTCGGCATCCAAAGAGCTACTAAATAGTTAGATACGCAATTGAACATCAGTCCAGGGGCGAACCTATTGAATAATTCAGGTGAAGGCAGCCTTCAAAATCCAGCCTGTGTTTCTGGTTTTAAGTGGGCTCATAATGAGTGAGATACTAACCACATCCGGTAAATATAAATACCTCCGGCATCGTATTTACTGGGTCCTGTAGTTACTGCATTACTCAGAATTCCAATCCCTACATAAACAGGAGTTTGTAAAGGGATCAAAATTATCGACCAACTTTTAATCGAGGCTAAGTCTCAAGGTAGAGAACCACAATTTCCTTACACGTTTTTTGTTTTCTTAAATTACCTACTGTGTTTTTATGGTAACTAAACTTGTTTTTCTTATGTGTTTCCCAAGATCTGATTGTTTTATTTTCTTATTCCCAATTCCTGGGTGTAAACTCTCTTTTCACCGAGTACACAGTTCGGTTGTGGTTCTGCAACTTACAGGGACTCACTACACAGTGAGTCACCCTATTATAAGACAAGGAATAGGGAGGCAAGTGGCTGAGCACGTGACATTACAGCCTATCACTGGGTATTGTGGACCTTGTAGGATGCAGATTATTTTAGTTTGCTGGAGGTGGTTTTTAGTGCTTTTTGAACACTGTGCACATTGTGCTTAGGTTTTGGCATCCTGCTACCACATTGCTTCCCTAAAGTTTAAGCTAACAGTTTTTGCTGATTTTCTTTAGTGCATCTGTGATCAGCATTGCCATCTTATTGCTAATGATAACCGTAGTACCAAGCTGTGCAGCCTCTGGCGTGCAAAAGCCACACTTTCATGACTGGCAGTAATAAGTGAGAATTCTCCAATATCTTGCTCAGCACAAAAATGCCTACATTTTTGTATCCATGTTGGTCGAATGTGCTCTGCCTTGCAGGTTTTTTCAACACCTGCAAAATTCTCCTTGTTTCAGATTCAGACATGTAATTTCCGTTGGAGTCTCACCTGTAAAATCCTACACATTTCTTTATGGATGTATGTATGTGCTTTTGCATTGTACACTCAGTGTGTGCAGGGGGACCTCTTGTCACGAACTCAGTGATTCACAGACTTTGATTTTTCTGTTTAATAAACTTGCTTGAAGTACAAGCAGATGGGTGAATAGTTTCCTCAACAAAGCAATGCATAATTTGTTAGTCAGTGAGAAGTTATTTTTACTGAAGCATCAAATTACCGATCCCCACCACCCATCTCCCACTTAAATGATTCAGAGTTTTCAAGGAGATTAGCCCTCTGAGCTGCTGTGCTCACTGTTTTGCCCAGAAATCCTGGTAATAAAAACCCTCTGAGTAAGCACTAACCCTGGGCAAAGCACTACACTACGCTCGTGTAGTTTACGAAGTTTGCGCTACTTTCCACTACAGGAACTGCACGTAGCACAGTGCAAACATGCGTAGTGTAGTGCAGCGGTCATTTTTTGCTGGATCGCGGTCCTCAACGTGAAGTTGGCGACCACGAGCAAGCAAAATGACATCCCGGGGAGACTTTTTTCTCGTTGGCGATCACCAACATCAAGCTGCAGATCGGGAGCATGGAAAATAAACCTCCCGGCGAGATACTCAACGCGCGGAAGTCAGGTTTGTCATTACAAGTGGTCGCGTATGCTCGCAATTGCTCGCGATGAGAAACTACCAGTCCACGTTGAGAAAGCTGCTGCTCGAGTAGAAATCTACTCGAGCGGCAGAAAACGGCCGCTTGCACTGTGCAAGATGCAGTTTGCACTGATTGCACAGTGAGGACAAGCATCCGGCACTGTGCAATCAGTGGGAACAGCATTTTGCACAGTGCACTATGCAGTTCGCGTAGCTCACGTAGTGCGAAGTGTACTTCGCGTAGCTAAACGTAGCGCTACTTCGCAAACTACGCCCAGGCTTAGTAAGCACCACGACTACAATTACCTTAATTTATTATGGCAGAGTTTGGAGCTCCCTCAATGACCAAGAAAGCCTAAGTCACAATATGGCCAGTAAAGGAGGAGGAGCACTGTGAACAGAAAGTTTCAGTTATCATTTTCCCATGAACTGCTGGTTACTTATTTAAGGCCCTGATTATGAGTGGGCCTGTAAATTCCAACCCGTCTGTAAACCCCTGTTTATGCACTGGTCAAAATTACGAGTTAGGCTGTATTTATTTAATGCATCAAATAATTATTGGATGTTTTAAATACCTCAGCTGTTGTTAAACCTGTCAAAAGTTAACAGGGGAAATTGTATGGTAGTTACCGTACCAAACCACATTTTATTCCCCACAAATGTTTGATAGGAAGTATTTATCACACACTATAAATTACATACCCAGCGGGATTGTTATTTGTCATTTTTCCTTAGCTTGTCATTAGAATTTAATAACAGGGTGACACAGAGATGGGAGAAACGTGCTGCATGAAGACTTACTATTGTTGCTGTATATTCTTGGAGTTTAGGAGTGCTTGCACAAGATATCGAGTGAGACACAAATTATGCATTTTTACAACCATGGCATGCACTGCACAATTAAGGAAACTGTCACCTTATCCATGATGAACCACATACTTGCCCAGTTCATGATAAAACATTGCTTCTCGCTTATTTAGGTATAAGGCTAACAAAAAAAAGGCACTAGTCACATATTGACGGAATGACGTTGGACAATTATGTTTGTCTGAGTTAACTTTGGGCTTTCACTTTTCTTATAGAAGACGAAAATCCACATCTACTCACAGCTGGAAAGCATAATTTAAAAACCAAAGACAAGGCTGACAACCCTGTTAAATTAATATTGAAATGCGAGTAGAGGAGACAGGACGATAGCAATTAACAATCTGTTAACACTTTAGGGCTGATTGACGAACGGATAAAAAATTACCATATGTGAGGAGAAACAAAATAACGTGGTTGGTATTATGTTCAAAGCTACAATAAGATGATGCATGAGTGATAGTTGAACCAGGCCCAGAGGCAGAGGTTCTGTGATACATTGCCAATGAAAAAGTGGCCATTGTTTGGGTCATGCAGGTGACTTTATGGGGCAGATTTATGTTGCCTGACGCATCTCTGCAAATCAGCAGGGATGCGTCAGGAAACATACGGCACGCATGTTTATCCTTGCGCCACCCATGATGCGCCGCATTTACAATGCGGCGCACCATGGCGCAGGAATAAACAGATGCGTGTCGCATCTAGGGCGTGAAGTTGGCGCAGTGCTGAAGTTGTGTTGCGTGCGGCACGCAACTCCAGCACTTTTCCAACTTGCCCTATCTCTAACGTGGTGTGTCAAACCTTACGCCTGCTTCAAGAAGGCCTAGGGTTTGACGCATCAGCGTTGGTAAAGTGACTCAGTGAAATCTTGTAGATTTCACTGAGTCACTTTTCAGGGGCGTTTCTGCGACGGAACCCCCCCCTGCGTGGAAACACACACATAAAACCTGACGCAGGTTTCATGTGGCACAGGGCCTTACACTGTGACGCATCTCCATAGATGCGTCACGATGTGTGTCGCAATGTGGCGCAGGGTTTATGCCGCCGCTGCGTCACAGAAGTGACGCAATGGCGGCGCAAAAGTGCCGCAAGTCCGACATAAATCTGCCCCTATGTCTTTGTGAGAGCGAAGAAGGGTAACAAGTCCTGGGGTTGGTGGGATCCCTGTTTCCAGCATGGAACTTGCTTCTTCTTCCTGGTGAGTAGTGTGCTCAGACTCAGTGCAGTGGCCCAATGGAGATCACATCCACTGTGGTCCTGTCGGTAAGGTTGATCCACTGTGGTCCTGTCGGTAAGGTTGCACATGCCATAGGAGTTGTGTCGATGCACATTGGCCAACAGCCTGGAATTTTTGCTTTGGGTGGAAAAAGCATCACACCAATCCTTGATCTTTTATGGAAATCAAGAAGCGCTTATTTTCAAGGATCTGGAATATAATCTGACTCTAGTTCAGATCTGTTGCCTCTCCTGCATGTCAGAAAGTAGCTGAAAATGCATATTTGTCAGAGAAATCGAATTCACCATCATTAAGGATCCTCCTGGCCCCTCTTGTCTCTTTGACATATGCAAATATCCTTACTCCCTCCCTTCGATCTACAAGATCTTAAATTGTTCTTCCTCGACACTGAACAGCCTTCTTATACTTCCTTCATAGGATCCTGTCATATACTTTTATACAAAGATTCACAACTGAGAAAAATTAATTTAAGATTGGGCATATAACTTTATATTGTTTTGGATACATCATGGGCTTGTGGGTCATAAGGTTTCAAGAGAGTTTAAGATTGTCCTTCTAGGACTATTGTTCTGGAAATAGTCCAGTATAATCATCTTACTGTGATACACACAAGGAGAACTCATTTAGATTTAAATTTTGCATGATCTGTAAAAGGTTTACGCCCTCGTCACTGCATGAATACCTGGGTGGAGCCGTAGCCACCTCCGTAGTATCGCTGCTCTGTCAGCCACTGGACAACTGGGGCGGCATTGTCAAATTTCCTCCGTTGAAGGAGGGCCAGGAGACCGTAGGATGTGGCTTCAATTGTGTAGAGTTTGGACGTGGGGTCATGCCAGTGGGTGCCACCTAAACAAGAAAAACAATTTAGAAATCACTTCAGCAATTATAGGGAGCCACCATGGAACATTGCCATGTTCCTTTGCGAAGAATAGGTTCAGTGTGTTGACAAGAAATGATAAAGAGACACCGTATTGCAACTTTCCTTCAATATAATGCACTTGTAGTACGGCGGATGGGACATCCGGCACATTTGTGACAGATTACTCTGTCCCGTAAACCCTAAATAAGATACTTAATCTTGAGCATATGTACATAATCAGCCATTATTACAATATTATTTTAGCGCGTAGTACCCTTTCTCTTTGGAAGCAATAGGCTCTTGCATTTTGACCCTAGCTAGAGGTGAAGGCCAACATACCTGTAGACAGCTCCATCAGTTTGCTATCACCTTTACTCTTTCCCACAAGAGCCAAGGCATAGGATGAAATTGTGACAGAATACACTTTCTTCAAACCGTTGATTCTGTTTTCCAAGAAGGTGGCAGCCTTTTCAATGCTTGTGCCCAAAGTCTGAAAGTGTAAGAGAATAACCTAGAGTCAGTTCTTCCAAGCCACAGTCCTTCCCCAGTGAAAATTCACCCTCTGGTGACAGTGTGGGCATAGTAAGCCTGTTACACCTGCTTATCTTACGGCTCTACATCATGGGGCAATTTGAAGTGCTTACCGCTAAGTAGAACATTAGCTACTAGCAGTGCTTGAAACTAGGAAAAACCCTGAGCATTTGAGGAGATTAGCACTTGGTTCTGAATCATTCATTTCTGGGAGCCTGATTACTACACTTTTTAATTCCCTAAAGTCCGGTAACTCTTTGCAACAGAGAATATGGCGTGATGTTACTCACAAGAATAACTGCGAAACAATGCTCAAAACAAAACGGTTGTAAGTTTGCAATACAAACACAAGGAGATGATGGACGGAGCACTGAAACTTGTCAGACACTCACCCCCAGTCACAGATCTGTGTTGAATCCATCATAATATTTTAGCTCACTTTGCCACCTCAGTTCAGACCCAGCCATATGCAAATCAGTCTTGACCTTGTGCCTCATGAGAACAGTCCAGCCCGAACTGCCAAGCCAGGTCTTCACTGAACCGGAATCAAGTATCCTGGGACTGGTTTCCTTGTGTTTGGTAAATTTGCACTATTTCACCAAGAGGAGGCGCTATACCAAAAGCACTGTTTGACCCCAAAAAGTTTAGGATGAAAATAATTCTAGTTATGTGACTTGCTAACTACAAGATAAGTAGGCACACAGCAAAAGTGACAATGGTTTGAAAATTGAAGACTAATGTACGTGCCCTAAAATATGCTTTAACAATAATAGAAATTTATTTTCAGCGTAATGGCACAATTTTGGGAATTTTGTGAAAGAAATATGACTAGAATTTCCTTAATTACACTGTGTAATTTAAATTTCACTCTGGTACAACATAACTGCGTATTTATGAAAACATATATTTTAACACACTTATTTTAGCTTAAATACTAAGCCCTGATTCGGATTTTGTTGGAAGCCAGGTGATTTTTTTTTGCACCAGATCAATAAGGATACGCTGGGGAACGTTATTTATTGGGTGTGATAAATAGCACCTATTACAAGTTTCTGGGGAAAACCAGGGTGACTTTGGTGGTTACCACACCACAATATGCATGAAAGAGTAAGTACCATAATATTTTCTCCTGTTAAATACCGGTAGTTTTTACCTTCCAAAGTCTAATGAAAGGTGAGATATTAACAACCCTTTTAGTCAAATGAAATGGACATTGCCATCAGCCTGTGTCAATGACCAGAACTTACACTGATAGATGCAGTGCAGATGTCTTTAGCTTCAGCCAGTGCAATCAGGACAAAGGCTGTGAGCGATGCCTCCGGCTCCGAACCTTGGGACCCGCCCTGTGGATAAAAGTGCGACAATACCAGTTAAAGATAATATCTTTCTTGAGTAGACGCAGTTTTGACAAACAATAATTGAAACAAGTTCACTGCAAACAGGGATTGCTTCACATATGTGCTTTTCTTCAAATGACATGCCCATCATGTGTGGCTTACTAAGATCTTCATGAGGGGTGTTCCAATCCTTAAGCCATGGGTCAATAAATGACCCACACTGGCTATGCCACTGGCTGGTGAACCACACAGACTATGCTTGTGTGATTTATTCAGGATGATGCAAGTAGCATTAGCTGCCACTATGTCGCGACATATCATAGAGAAGCCTTAAAAATAAGTTCAACGCCATTGTTGTTATTTTGAACTAGGAGCTCATGTGTGGTTTGTGGCTATTTCCTCACAAAAGCTTCTCATAAGATAAAAAGCTATGTTGGAATACTCCTGGGCTTTAATGTGACTAGAGGGCATATTAGCAAGAACCTCGTTAAATTTATCGCTGTTTTAGCGGCAGGAAACTGCTGCTAAAACGGCGATAATGGGCTGGCTAATATGTGTTATAGAATTCCAATAGAAGCCCAGGTTAGATGTGCAGTACATCTAACCTGGGCTTCTATTGGAATTCTATAACGCATATTAGCAAGCCCATTATTGCAGTTTTAGCGGCCGTTTCCTGCCGCTAAAATGGCGATAATTTTAACGAGGTTCTTGCTAATATGCCCTAGGTTTCCTAGTCTGAAATCCACCAGGCTGAGGCTATTGTAAACGTTCTAACAGAACCAAAGCTGTGTGAATGGTATGGTCTTTGTATATCAAAGAGTTCTACACACACATGGGGCCGGGCCATATTATGGATACAGCACACTTTGTGAAGAGGCGCACCCGTGGCTGGGTATGACAAGTGCAATTGGGCCAACTTGACCTCTTACAGTCAATGAGCTGTTCAGACTGCAGGTGCGAACTCGCGCCCTTAATTCGAACAGTGCATTAGTGGAAGGCAGATCAGCTGTTGGAGCCACTAGCCTGCTCTTTGCACAGACAGAGACCGGCCTCAGTTTGAAAGAAAGGCAAGGATGTCCCTGCAAGGGGGTAGAGTCCATGATTGCACCTGTGTGTAGGGTGTGCCCTCTGTGCACCACTTTTATGTGGCACACAGGAGAGGTGTGGCGCAGGACCAGAGCGGCTGACTCCGGAGCGCATGGCTCACAGGTCGATCACCTGGTGGCAGCACAGCTCAGCATCATGTGACTCTAAGCAACATCTCACTTCATCTCCTCCCTCCCCCCCCGTGCCTAGATACCCTTAGGAGTGATAAGTTTGTGCTTTCCAAATGTGGAATTATTATTGTGGCACACAATCAGTGTGCCTCCTGATAGTTTCTTTGCCATGACATCAACATCTGTAACACAGCGCGGCACACTGGCAAAAGGTTTCATCAGTTGAATGGGGCCAAACCCACATGCAAATGAGGGAACAACCTCTCTTGATCACACAGGTGTACATTTTGTGCACGCACAAGCTATATTAATGAAGGGGTTGGAAAGCGTCTGCAGCACCTTTTGTAATGCCAAGGTGCCACAGGGGTGTAAACTGCAAAAACAACAGTTGATGGACAGAATGCAGAACAATGTCAGACATTCACCCCAGTACAGAGATCTGGGCCTAAATTCATCGTTTTTTTGCTCACCATGCCATTCCAGTTTGGACCCAGCCATATGCAAATCAGTCTTGACCCTGTGCCCCATGGGAACAGTCCAGCCCGAACCGCCAAGCCAGGTCCTCCTTGGACTGGAAACAAGCATCCTACGACCGGTTTCGGGTTTTCAGCCCTCTTCAACCAGGATAGCTTGATTCCAGTGGCATGGAGAGCACAGGACTCACGTCTGAGCATACCGGTCCCACTCGGGGTGACAAATGCAAAAACAACAGTTGATGGACAGAATGCAGAACAATGTCATACATTCACCCCAGTACAGAGATCTTGGCCTAAATCCATCGTTTCTTTGCTCATCATGCCATTCCAGTTTGGACCCAGCCATATGCAAATCAGTCTTGACCCTGTGCCCCATGGGAAGAGTCCAGCCCGAACCGCCAAGCCAGGTCCTCCCTGGGCTGGAAACAAGCATCCTAGGACCGGTTTCGGGCTTTCAGCCCTCTTCAGCCAGGATAGCTTGATTCCAGTGGCACGTAGAGCACAGGACTGACTTCTGAGCATACCCGTTGCACTCGGGGTGACAAATGCAAAAACAACAGTTGATGGACAGAATGCAGAACAATGTCATACATTCACCACAGTACAGAGATATGGGCCTAAATCCATCGTTTTTTTGCCCACCATGCCATTCCAGTTTGGACCCAACCATATGCAAATCAGTCTTGACCCTGTGCCCCATGAGAACAGTCCAGCCCGAACCACCAAAACAGCTGGTGAACACACTGGTTGCACCCCCAGGGCCCTTTCTGTAAAACAGCCCATGACAATACATTTTTGAGCGTTATCAACTTCTGGCAAAATGATTTTGAGTCTCACAAAAGCTGTCTATAATGTTTATCATGCAGTGTGTACAGCGATGTTTCGGATATGTGGGCATTTCTGTGTGTCTCTCAAACTGGACATACAAGAGACAGTTCTGAGATTAATAATTGATTAATATTGTTCCCCCCTTTCCAAAATATTATTATTAAATTAGTTTTGTAACGTGCGCAGCTACCCAAAAAGGGTTTCCCGGCGCCTAGCACACAAATTGCTAGAAAAGAGCAGTCAAGAACCATTTGCTATTAAAAAAGCCAGGTTTTAAGATTTCTTCGAAAACTGAGATAGGACGGGTCATTCTTTAGGGACACCGGAACAGAATTCCAGATTTTAGGGCCAAGACAAGAAAAGGAACGGCCTCCCATTCTTGCAAGTTCAAATCTAGGAATCACAAAGTCTCCATGGGCTGTAGAGCGCAGGGGACGAGAAGGAATGTAAGGATGGATCAGCTCTTGCAGATACGCTGGTGCCACCTCTTGTTTGATTTTAAAGATGTAACAGAGGGTTTTAAATGTAATTTTTTGATCAATTCGAAGCCAGTGAAGGTCACGTAAATGCGGCGAGATGGAAGCATGTCTAGGAACTTAACAAAGAAGGCGTACTGCAGAGTTCTGAACTACCTGTAGCTTTCTCAATACTGTTTGGCAGCTACAGAGATAGAGAACATTGCTGTAATCGAGGCGAGAGGTGATGAGTGCCTGGACTACCGTGCGTTGGGTTGAGGCAGAAAGCATCCAAATGATATTACGAAGCCACCTCAAGATCGTGAAACAGATGGCAGCAACACTCACCACCTGTTGTCTCATAGAGGGACTATCATCAATAATGATGCCCAGATTATGGACTTGGGTGACAGGTAGAGGAAAGGAACCCATTTCCTGAGGCCAGTGGTGAGGGCCCCATAGGTCCTTGTGCTTGCCCAGGATAAGGACCTCAGTCTTATCCCCATTTAACTTCAAAAAGTTAAGGCGCATCCACTCTGTCACTTGCCGTAGGCCATTACTGAAGGGCAGATGTCGTAGCGTTTTTAGTGGTGGACAGCGAAAAGACAATCTGCGTATCATCCGCACACGAATATAGGGAAAGACCCGCCTCTTCCACAATCTCTGCCAGAGGTCTGACATAGATGTTGAAGAGCAGGGGGCTTAAAATGGATCCCTGTGGGACTCCATATGCTGATACGCAGATCTTAGAGGATGCTCTAGCAGAAAAGACTTGAAAAGTGCGACCATCAAGAAATGAAGCAAACCAGGATAGGGCAGTGCCATCCAGCCCAATAAACCTAAAGGCGTTGAGCAAGATGTTATGTGACACAGTGTCGAATGCGGCATTCAAATCTAATAGAATGAGTGCCGCAGTTTCCCCTTGATCTAAATGCTGGCACAGTTTCTCAGTGACCCCAAGCAGAGCAGTTTCAGTTGAAAAGTTGTCTCTGAACCCGGATTGTGAATAATGAAGAAAGCCAACTTTGTCTATGTGTTGACTATTGTTATGTTTCTCCAAAATTTTGAAGAAACCCGGAAGCAGAGATATAGGTCTAAAGTTAGATAGTACAGAAGGATCTGCTCCGGCCTTTTTCAACAAAGGGATGACCACGGCTCGCTTCCACTCGGGGGGTACCAAGGCCTCCTGCATAGAGGCGTTAAGAAGATCTATAAGGACGCCTTTAGATGTGGCAGAGAGCTGACAAAGAATGTTAATAGGCAAAGGATCAAGAGGAGACCCAGATTTAATACTGTTTAAACAATTTTAGAAAGACGTCTTTTCAAATGGGTGCCAGGAAAAAAACTTGGCTATCTGGTCACAATTACTGGGATATGTAGAGTCAAATGCAAAAGCCGTGCTACACAAGGAAAGGGAAGGAGCAGAGAGTGACTTATAAATGAGTTCAACCTTCTCGATAAAGAAGTCAGCAATGTCGTTACATTGATTTTCATCAAGGACAGGAGAGGGAGGGATGGTATCAGAGCCAGCTAACTTCTTCACTACCAAAAATAGAGCCCGAGGACGATTGGATGCCTTAGTTATTGTGTTAGCAACATAAAGAATGCGTGCCTCTTTACACCCCGAATGATAACTTTCAAGAGCAGCTTTGTAAGCTTCTTTATAAGTTAAAGAATATGATCTCCTCCATCTTCAAATTGAATAAATACAATCCTTTATGTATGTGTAATGAGGCATGGTTAGTGTGTACTCTTGCATTCTAAAAGTGAATGCCAAGTGTACTATTTACATGTGTCTACCTCCTGTTTGAAAAGTCGTACTTCTCTCTGTTTTGTGATGATTTATTTGGAATGTGGAGAGTCACAGTGAGTTGTAGGTGAATCAAAGGCAGGAAAAAAAGAAGAGCACTTTGGGGTGCTTTGGAAGAAGTACTAGGGTTTTGAAAAATTGCAACTTAATCATTTTAGCACAGCTTCTCCCATGAAGCAATTTCCTGCAAAAAAATGTTTTTGCTTCATAATTTTCGGTTTTTTTTTTTTTGATGGAGAATTATTCCACAGATTTTGTTTTGCAGGACAATTCTCCTGCAGAGAGGTAGGTTATGCAGATTTTCTTCTAATATAAATCCTAGTTTTGCAAGAATTTACGCCTTTTTTTTTAAGTTTGCAACTCTGAGATCTCTACACTCTTGCACTTTAAGAAATGATCTATGGCTAGTGTCCGGGCTGGGACTTCCTTGGTTTGCCTTGGCAGTGTCTGTGTTATAGGCAAATATTGTGGGGCATATTTACATAAAAATGGCACAAGCAATTTTGTTGCGCTAAGCAGCGTAAACACAGTGATGCGCTGTTTTAACGAGAATACGGCGCATCCCTTTGCTCACCCCTGTGCCAAAGCTAAAAAAACTGCCTCGTGCCAACACAGGCACCCTTGTACCATGTTGCAAGGGTGCCTGTATTGCAGGGATGATTGTGTTTGTACAGGAAGGGACAAACTGCACAAAAACAATCAATAATGACATTTTGCTCTTTCTATGTGTGCTGCGGAATTCACCACATGAATGCCTCCTCTTGCAAGCCATTAGCTTTTGGCACTGCCTCAGATTTACAGATCCTTGTAAATCTGAAGCAGTGTCAAAAAGCCATGGGTATTGCTGGGAACGCCCAAAGAAACACCCATTGCACGCCCCTTTGCTGCAGAAAACTGTGTTGCAGGGAGCTATATTTACAAGGCTGTGTTCCACAAAAAGTGGCTTAGTGCTGCCTTGTTAATATGGGATAGCATAGAGTGCCACTGGAACGTCAAAGAAGTGAGGCTCTGGTGGCGCTTGGGGCTTGTAAATATGCCCCTTTGTTTACTTCCCATCCAGTAAGTTAAGACACTTTTAACCCCTTCCATGCTGGTGACGAACCCCAGCCGTCATGCACTACGGTGCTCGTGTGCTGATGACGGCTGGGGTTCGTCATGGCCCGCCCCTGTTCATTTGTTTACCGCACGGGGCGGAAACGGGCCAGCAGGGAAGGGGTTAAGGAAGAAGGGTAGACTGCTTTCTTTACATGTAAAGATGCATTCTGAGCCAATTAGTAGGTGTCTCATATTGATTTATCAATTTTAGTCATTCAACAAGTACTTTCTCCTTCTTTGAGTAGGAACAATGGACGTTTCAGCTGACGTGTTTCGCTCTGGAGTGTTGCACCATTGATCTCTTTCAAGGCAACAGTTGTAGTGTGCAATGCATCAGTGAGGTCATGTTGAAATCAGAAAGTTCTACATATAGTCTGTAAATGGTGTCAGACAACATAGAATCCTATTGAGTTGCAAACATCTCACAGCATGTGGATAGGTTGCAGCTGCCCTTTTTTGATAAAATTCTACAAATTTGATGAAGTCCTACCACAAAAACATCATAAATACATTAGATGCTACAACAGTTGGCCATAAAGATCCTCTTTAGAAACTGCCTAACGATAAAAATGTGAACACCCAACACCTGTCGAAGGTGTTACATTGAATTGACCTCTCTAATTCCCCACAATTCACATATGTTGGCCTTTCTGTTGCTGTGTGTTCCAAAACATGATTGTAGAGTGAGAGGAATAGGTCTAATGTAATGCATGCAAAAATGCACAATAACCTCTGCTCTTGAGGCCATACAGATGCTTGCAAAATTTGGCAGGTACAAAATTAATAAGAGAAAAACAGAGGTTTTGCTGTTTAGTGCACGATTGGAGACATTCCCATCAATTCTCCAGCAGAACAATGATAAAACTCCAAAGTAGGGTGTGAGGGTGATAACTGGACAACCCTCACGAACTGTCAAAAACTGCCTGTTGTCTGGAACTTTTTTCGCAAAGTAGGGAATACGTTCACCAGCTTATTTTGGGTCTGATTCATGCCTCCATAAGGTATCCATGTCCAACGTGGCTGATCTATGCTAGATATCAGGCTCTATTTCACTCTGTGGCATACAAGGCCTTATCAATTTCAACAGCATCTGTTTGCCATGTATACTCAGAAGAGAGCAGATTCCTGGCCTCTGTGTTATATTAAAGGCATCAAGCACCTTCATATGGACAAATGGATTAGAATCAAGAACTGGATCAACTTAATGCAGCAATGAATCTGATTTTTCAATATTTTCATGTCCCAAATCAATTACTGTTGATGAGCATGCACAGTATTTACCAGTCACAATCTGAGAACTGGCTGAGATTTAGCGGGGCATTAGATTAAGCAAGGAAGGTGACTTATTTCAGCATGGGTGGAATAAAATATATAAATGCTTTACCAATAGTGGGTAAGAGAGTCATGTTAGGGGTTCACCTGCCTTACAGACAGTTTACAATCTGGTAAGAGAGCGTAGGTGCAAATGTTGTCCTTACTTAGCAATATTAGCATTAAATTCACAAAGACATGGGATATTTTGGGGCAATTCCTCTTAAATTAAAATGCCAAACATAAGACATAAAATTATATATTCTAAATTGGATCTTATGGCGATAACATACAAAAGCAAGACATTAAGGGATCGATATGCATTGGTTCATATTTTTGTTTTGTTTTAAACCTGAGTTTTAACAGAGTTGATTATTAGCTTCACATTATGTTTATGTAGTAAATACATTATGTGAATTACATTTCTATATACACATATTATGGATATGTTAATAAATCTAGAAAAAGGATACTGGGAAGAGAAGATTCAATTGTCCAATATTACTATTGTTCACCTCCCTTAGTGCAAGAAATTAGATATGATTGATGACTGTTTCCCAATCCTTTTTGACTCCAATCATTGTTATAGAAGAGGCAATGAAAGGATGGAAGCACACATGGGCCTAGTCGTGGCTTCAGTTTTGCTCCATGAAGGTGCATTTGGCTACCATTACGACTTGCAGGAAAAGGTCATCTGAGGAATCTATAAGACTCTAGGAAAAGGTTCCCCTCAGAGTACTTTCTCCTCCTTTGGAGGTAAACATTGTCTCTCCAAATTAATGAAACCTCCTTTTGAACACATGCATAAACCAGATCTCAAAAGTCTGTCATAGAAAGCAGATTTTGTTATGGCAATTACCTCGGCTAAGAGGGCGAGCAAGGTTCAACCTCTATGCACAGAAGAAGCTTACAGAGTTCGCTATCACAGGCTGTTATCCTTGAGATTTCACTTTTCCTTTAAGTTATCTCAGTATTCCATCTCTTTCAGTGTTATCACTATGCCTATTATGATGTGAGCTACATAGGATAGGATCATTTCAAATCTTCCCACTGCACTTACCATCATCTCCCCGTGGATGACTGGGGCATCTTCCTGGAAAAGCCCATCTGGTTTCTGTTTTTCTAAGATCAGCCACTTCACTGCCCCACACAGGATGTCCTTATTAATGGTCATCAGATTGTCTGCCATGGCAAAGACTTTCACCACATAGGCCGTAAGCCTGAAGGATGAAAGACACAAATATTTAGCAAAACACAGACACATTCTTTCAAACATATATTTGATGTTTTGACTAAAAATATAACTTCACATGTTACTGAAAGGACTCTGACTTTATATTTGTAAGTTTTTTATTGTTTCAACATTAGGAAGCTTTGAAAATATCCCTTGTGATGCTTTGGTGAAGTGACATCTCACTCACAAAGTATCAAAAACAAAGAAATAATATTCACAAAAGGAGACTTGTAACAATTTGTGTCCTTTGATGTACAGTAGCACTTTGAAGGCATAAGTGTGTCCGTGTAAGACCACCCAAATATAGCAGCAACTGCGGATTCTATGACCTTCAATTTCTATGTATTCATTTGATGTTTACCTCATTCCACAGATGATATTCCTTGGGTACAAACACTTAGAAAGATTGTATTGCAATTATTTGGGCTTACGAGTCAGCATTGTGAGTGGACACGCTTTTGGAGAGAGGTCTCCGGACCCAACAGTCCTCCTGGTAATTAAAGCCCCCCAAGCCATCACCAAGTTCTGAGAAGGATCAGTGTTCACTCTTTGCCCAGTGATCAGACACTTTGTGTGCTGCCCAAGCAGCCCCCATGGGCTTATGACTGGACGATACAACGCGGAAGGAGAGGCGGATTTGCAATCCAAGATAGCGGCGAGAGGTTGCCACAGCAGAGCGAGGCTTCGTGGAGAAATTGGTGGGGTCCTCCAGGTGTTCTAAGGGACTGGACGGTGAGTGAAGAGATGCCAAGGCGCTGTGCAGGGGCCTCACTCTCACCGGTAGGACTGCGCTGAGTGGTGTTGTAGCAGGGCTTGGTGAGCAGAGCTGCTGCCTGTTGGAGACCACAAGAGGTGGCGATGCAGATGGTGGTAGTGAGGCATCATGGGATGATGGCCTCGTGAGCTGAGGGAGGTAGGACGTTGAGGAGCTGTCAGGTGCAGATGGTAATGCTGGCTCAGAGAGTAACTGTTTTATCTAGGTCTTGCCATCCGCATGGTACTCTGTTGATGTCACGCTGTCTGGAGCGATGACATCATAGGATTCCATGTCGGATGTTAAGGCGGTTGGTGCCTGACTGAATGGGCAGGTTGTTATGCTAATAAACTTGGAAGTACATACCTACCTTCGAACAGAGTGTCTTCCTTATCATTACAATATTTGGCGACAAACTGGATTTCTGCGGTTGGGCACTGGGTTTAAGTGATGGCATAGCAACCAACATCATCTGTTGAGAGTAGCTGCTACATGCAAAGGTTCTGCTGAGGCCTTCTTAACCTTGTCCGGGGAGTTTCTGTAAGTGTATCTGCGTGTGGAGTTTTCGGTACCTTTGTGTGCTGCTTCCTGTTGAAGCGTGATACCAGTCCCTGGTTCCTGTGTCCGACAGAGCGGTTCCTGGTGAGCAGTGTCCTGTGGAGCGGTACATTTTTTTAGTGAAGGGAATAGTCGTCTACCACACTTGCTCCCCCTTGGCTTCCGTTGTAGTGGTGCAGACTTCACAACGTCCCTGGCTCTACTGCCACTGTGTGGTAAAGTCTTCAATATTCCTGAGCAAGTGCTGCAGCAGAGAGGAGGTTTGGATTATTTATTGATTTTTATCATTCTTTCCTGAAGCGTTCCAGACGCTTGCCCTGCCTTGGTGAGTTCTCAGCTACGGTTTCCTTGAGTTACTCACTTTATCAGGGCGGCAGCATTGGGAACATTTGTACCTCCATTCACCTGGGTTCATTCACGAGTGCCAGAGACAGCGTGAGCTCATTTGTGGCTATGTCAGTCCTTATCTGATCAGAGGCACAGCGAACTACGTACACCCCTTATTTGTTCAATTTACCTGGAGTACAGCATACTAATCTCCTACTTTGTTGTCCGCATTGTTATGGTATCTCACCACCATGTAGTCTCTTAAGGCAGTAAAAGCTTTAAACAACATGAATATAAGTTAGTCGATCACTGTTCCACCATCATTTCTGTCGCAACAAGGAGAACCACCCATCGAATGGGAAGGTTGGTCTGAAATTTTTGACAACTATATTTTTGGCACTGGGAGGTACCAACTTCTCACCTGTGTGGAAGAAAGCAACTTTGATGGGCACAGTGTTTGGGCACTGAATGTCCACACATTTTCAAATACTTGCCTGAAGAACATGAGATAAATGGTGACATTATAGAGGATATTTTTAAGGAAGCCAAATCGACGTTACAAACACGCTTTGCAAAAACTGTCAATATTGTAATGAGACATCACAAATTGTATACACAACCGCAGAAACCTGGAGAAACTATTGATGAGTTTGTAGTTCGGTTGCTTGTACTGGCACCTAGCAGTAAGTTTGGTCCCATGACTGAAGAAATGATCAGGGACCAACGTATCGTTCGATGTAGTAGCAAGAAGATACAGGAGAGGTTGTGGGACATGTGTTACCCAACCCTGCAAGATGATATAAAAATAGCCAAGACTGTGGAGGAGTCGGAGGGATGCATGAAATAAATGCAAAAAACAGATTTTAAATCCGAAGGTCCGTTAGCTAGGTTAGATGATGAAGATGAACTGGTTAATACTGTAAAAAAAACTCTATTTAGAAAATTTGAGTGCATCCAAATCCACAGGGAAATGTACTATGGAGAAATTTTGGCCCACTCTGAACTCACAGAAAAGTCAATCCACCCGATACTGTCTTAGGTGTGGCAGTTTCTTGCACTTGGCGGATTCCAAGAACTGCTTTGTCATTGGAAGAGACTATCATAAATGTGGGAGAAAAGATAATTTCTCATGAGTCTGCAATGCCTCGAACAAAATAGTTGCTTTTCTGAAGGAAGTGAGTGATGAGATAGAACACAGGCTGTTGATGGTGGATGATGATGAGAACCAAAAGGAGAACATGAAAGTACGACCTAAGGCTGAATTTAAGATTAATGACAAATTGTCCGAGTTGATGGTAGATTCAATCTCCTTATAAACCCTTGTTCCCAAACACATGTTTGATGACTTGTGGTTGAAAGAAAAACTAGAAATATCAAATGTAGTCCTGAAAGGATATCAGAGAGATGATATTGGCGTCATGGGTTACTTCACTGCAGAGATAGTGTTCAGAAGTCACAGGACGAAGGGTAGAGTTTATGTGGCAGTATCTGGTCGTCCAATATTAGGGTAGTCCCACCAGTGTGATCTTGTCGTGAATCCCAAAGCCAGGGGACAAGTGATGGTAGTTGAAGAAGAAGAGCTGGAAGAGTTACTTAAGGGGTTTGAAAGTTTGTTTGAAGATCATATCGGCAATATCAAAGACTACCAACATAAGATAGTTTTGAAGGAGGATTCCCTTCCCATGAGGCACTATCTAAGGAAAGTTCCACTAGCTGCTCGCGCTGAAGTCAAGTCCATTATCAATCAAATGCTTAAAGACAAAATCATCGAACCGATAGTAGCATCCCAATGGATTTCGCTGGTCTTGATCACCAAGAAGGTGGATTCTTCTCTTAGGTTCTGTGTGGACTTGCGCAGCCTAAACAAAGAGGTAGTGATGGACTGCTTTTCACTGCTAAATATCAACAAACTGTTTTCTATGGTAACGGATTGCAAGTTTTTTTCTCCAAAATAGACCTTAGAAATGCCTACCATTAGATGAATTGCATCATGACTCAAATAACTTGACAGCCCTCATTAGCACTGAAGGTGTATTTCAGTTCAATAGATTAACTTTTGGACTATCACCGGCTGCTAGTGTGTTTTAGAGGCTCATGACACACGTATTGGCTGATATCACCAACGTAGTCTTCTTTCAAGATGACATACTCATTTTTGGCAAAGATGTCTCTGAGCGCAACAGGTCTTTGCAGCAAGTACCAAGCCGTCTTGCGGATGCAGGCATGACCCTACACAAGGACAAATGCAAGTTTCTAGTCAGGGAGGCAGAGTATCTAGGCCATTTGATTACTGGGGATTGTATAAATCCTAAGTTGAATTTAATCAGCGCAATTGTTAATGCTCTATTGCCTAGTGACAAAGACATGTTAAGATCATTCATGGGTCTCCTCGAGTATTACTCCAAGTTTGTGAGGGACTTTACTGAAAATCCATTCCATTGAGGGACATACTTGAAAAAGGAAAGAAGTTTGAGTGGGGAAGGATCCAACAGATGGCGTTTGAGCAACTCAAAGGGACATTGTAAACACTAATTTCCTTTTCAATGTGGTTTACAAACTTTTCTAACTGTTGATGCCAGTGCGAATGGTATAGGAGCTGTTTAGTCCCAGGTGCACAGGCGTTCTGAGAAAACTGTGGCTTTCATCGGGCGCTTGTTGACTGAGTCGGAAAAAAACTACTCAGTCATAGAGCTCGAAGTGCTAGCAGCAGCATGGGCTACAAACCATTTCCGGGTGTTTTTGTGGGGCGGGAAAGTTGTTCTGCGAACTGACCATAAACTACTATTACGAGTATTGGGACCCAAGGGATCTACCAGGGGGTCAGGCCGTTTAGCTAGGCTGTCTGCGAAGTTACAGGAGTACGACTGCACAATTGAATACCTACCAGGTTGGAAGAATAGTGTAGCAGACTGTTTGTCTTGTTTGCCTGATAAGTCGACTGCTGAGTGCACTTTTGAAACAGAAGCAGTAATAGGTTACATGGAGCATGCGATTTAGAGTCTACACAGGTGTATCTCCATGAGTGAGTGGAAGGTAGCAATGGAATCTGATGAGGTCCTTAGGGAGGTGACAGAACTACTCAAAGGTGAATAGAGAAAAGAAAGCACATTACTGCAGGCAGTTAGACCTTTTTGCAAGGTATTGAAAGAACTAACCCTAGTGAAGAATGGTCTAATCATGCGTAACAAAAGATTTGTGCCGCTTACAGCTGTGAGAGCAAAACGAATGAGGTTAGCTCATGAAGGACGCTTGGGCCAAACTCTTACCATTAAGAGACTTAAGGATCAGTTTTGGTGGCCTGGAATAGATGTCCAAGCCAAGGCGTTGGTGGAGAGATGTGAAGCATGCATGAACTGAGAAAAAAGGCTTAGAGTTGGTTTGGGGGTGACTGAACACAATCAGCATGTAAATGAGGCTGAGCGCGAGCGGGAAAAACTGTGCAAGGATTTCATTGGCCCATTTGTCACACGTCCGGAGCATGAAAGGTATGCAGCAGTTTTAGTAGATGTCAGATCGTGATGGCCAGAGGTTGTTTTCATGAGGTCTATCAACACCAGATCAACCATTTTTGTGATGGGGGAAATATTTAGAAGGGAAGGCATATCTTCAACCCTAATCATGGATAATGGTACACAGTTGACCTCCACGGAGATGCAAAGTTTTTTAAATGGTTTGGGCATCAAACATATACATACCGCACTTTATAACCCACAGAGCAACAGTCAAGTTGAAAGACTCAACCGATTAGTCAAAGGAACTATGGAACTAGCTGTTAGAGCTGGAATTGCCATGCAGAAAGCGATCAAGGACATGTTGTGGGCATACCGTACCATAGTGAATTCGGGTATTGGAAAGACACCCTTTTAACTTATGAGAGGCAGGAAACCAGGTACCAAATTATCTCCATTGTGGATGCATCAGTGTGATGCTAAGGCCATCAAAAATCTTAAAACCTCTTACAAAGGTCCGAGTTTGATTAGTGTTGATGATTGGGTATAAGTCAAACCGGGTGGAGTCGGTGAAGGTTTATCCAAATTCTGTGGCCCATATAGGATGAAGGAGGTCCTTAGGCTGGGGATAGCTAATTAGCAGAGAATGGCCACATGGAGAGAAGGTGCGTGACGATTGCTTAATTTCAGCCGAAGGTTGCCAGTGGGGGCAACGTCACACTTTTTGGGGAACAAGCACTTATTTCTCCTCATCAGACTTTTCCAGAGTGCAAGAAAGAGAAAACCCACAAATGTGAAAAAAGGAGAAAAAGTAAGATGGAAAACCGACTATAAAGGGAGAAGGCTGGGAACTGCAAGAGTGAGATAAAAGGGCAGTCAGTGTCTGGTAGTGAATTAAAGAGGTCTGAGGTTGATTTAGGACCATGGAGCTTTTGGCGCGCTGCCATTTAATAGTGCCTGTCCCAGGCTTCTGAGCGGTGCTTTGGGCTCTGACACTCATTTTCCATATTAAGCTCTGCATGTGACACCTGGAGGAGTGTCTAATCCTTGGAGGGGACCTATCCAGCAGTTGCTACCCCACAAACATACAGGGGACCCAGAGGCTTAGACCAGTGGCAGATACACTGTAAGTCATCGTGAAGGGTGCTGAAATAATTGTACAGTCTACTTAGTCTGAATGCCACAAGTCCTCATGGAGATCAGGAGAAAAACGCCAAACCAATGGACAGCAGTAACAACATGATCTGGCTCTGAGAGCTCAACTGCCTGCTGCAGTAGAAGAGAACCAGTCAGCGACACTGCTGGGGGGCCTTTGGAGAATGTAGGAGGATTGAAAGGTTTTAACTGTGTTATTTGCTACAGCTGGTGACGTGTAAGATACGGCTGAGTGCTTCCTGTAGACATCACTAATAGATGCTGGTTGTTCATGTAGTTGGCCCCTGAGGAGCTCATGGTATGGTGAGATGTCGAAGCCACACTGAAATGAACAGAAGTTTGTGAGGTGACTGTTTAAGCAAACCAATTAGAGAGTGCGCGTCTCCCATTAAAACAGCGTGCCATGCTGTAAGGTTTAACCCAGACAAGGTGGGCTGGTAGCTGGCATCTCATCTCTTTGGCGGAGACTCACATATATGCCTAGAAGGTTGCAATCACAAGGTAACTGTTTGAGTCACAACTGTAAAACCGAGATGAGAAAATTTACTTTTCGCCAGATCCGGGGCAGAGCCTCCACAGCCCTGTCATGGAGGGGAAGGAATCTTCCTTTGTAAGGTGGAAGTGGCGCTATAGGGTCAAGCTGAACAATTTGGAAAAATTCTTAAAGCTATAACAGACCTCATGTAATCACAGCAAGCTAAGATCGATATAGTAAAGGTGGATGTGAAACTTCTATGTCTATAGCCAAGTAACAAAATGAAGCACGTTGTTTTATGGTTATCTGAAGTGGAAACAATAAATAATATAAACAAGATATAAATAATATATGAAGTCCGACTGTATGCAAAACCAAAAAGCATTGAATATTTCAGATATGTTTTTATTTAAATATGATATATATATATATTATTTCTGTTAAGATGCATTCATATATTTTCTTTTTTTATATAAACTTTTCTTTTTTCTTCTGTTTTATTTTCTTTTCTTGTGATTATTTTTTTGTTATATAACATTTAGTTAAAATTACATTAGAAAAGGTACATAATCAATAGACATGAAACTGTATAGAATGTTGAAGGCAAAGCGGTAGACACCACTACGCGCGTTTCGGCTCTTGAGCCTTCTTTAGGTGACCGTCTATTGTTTAGGATATACTCACAAAACTTCATAGAGTAAATGACCCAAATATGAATGTGGCGTAGATATAATGAGTCGATCGGTAGAGTAAGCTTCTTGAAATCTTTCAAAAAACTGATTGATGCAAACGATGTAGAGGATTATAGTTGTAACCGTAGTGAGGCGAAGTTGATTTCTCAAAAATGAAGAAATGTAATCCTGTAAGATATCTTGTCACAATGTGATCCCAAAAGGGACGAGGGTAATACAAATTTAAGAAGAAGTTTCTGTTGATATCTCAGCAATTACGTTTCACAATAGACGGTCACCTGAAGAAGGCTCAAGAGCTGAAACGCGCGTAGTGGTGTCTACCTCTTTGCCTTCAACATACCTACATCTTGGGCTACTTTGTAGCATGCATCTATGTTCGATACAATCTATTTTATATTTATTTTTCCAATCTTTTAGGTAAGTCTATACACTTGATGACAGTATTCTTATAATATTTTCTTGCTTTCACCCACATTCTCTCCTTCTAGTTTATTAAAAAGTCTTCAATGATTTTCTTTTCTTTTCCTTTCTCGGTAGAGTAAGCTTCTTGAAATCTTTCAAAAAACTGATTGATGCAAACGATGTAGAGGATTATAGTTGCAACTGTAGTGAGGCGAAGTTGATTTCTCAAAAATGAAGAAATGTAATCCTGTAAGATATCTTGTCACAATGTGATCCCAAAAGGGACGAGGGTAATACAAATTTAAGAAGAAGTTTCTGTTGTTATCTCAGCAATTACGTTTCACAATAGACGGTCACCTGAAGAAGACTCAAGAGCCGAAACGCGCGCAGTGGTGTCTACCGCTTTGCCTTCAACATACCTACATCTTGGGCTACTTTGTAGCATGCATCTATGTTCGATACAATCTATTTTATATTTATTTTTCAAATCTTTTAGGTAAGTCTATACACTTGATGACAGTATTCTTATAATATTTTCTTGCTTTCACCCACATTCTCTCCTTCTAGTGTATTAAAAAGTCTTCAATGATTTTCTTTTCTTTTCCTTTCTTGTTTTGGTTATAATTTATGTATTAAATATTTTATTGAGCATAGACAAAAAATGCACCTCATCCATTTCTGCAAAGGCCGTGACCAGTTTAGGGAGGCCGAAATCAGTGGCCCCTCGGACGCCCCGCCTAGGGCCAGCGGATAAGTCATCCTGTTAACACAGCAAGCCGCCTACAACCCAAAAGGGCCGGCCGCGTCTTAAGAGGTGCTACAACGGTGCAAGCTGATCAGTGCTAGTGCATTTTAAGAAAACGATAATCAAAGAACAGTAAACAACCCCATCACCCACCCCCCCCCGTCCCACCCTTCTCCTTGTCCATTTCCGGGCTCTATCTATAGGTTGTGGACCCCTCTCAACAGTCAGTGGATGCCACGTGCGCGGGGCCTGTGCGTTTGCAAACATGTGGTTTGGGGACCGGGAGGGGCGTATCCGCCAAGCGGAGCAGTCGTAGGTAGCGTGGACAGCTCACCTCCCGGAACTCTCCAGTAAGCAAGGCGAGGAATGGCTGCCAAAGTTCCGCAAAGTCCGCCCCCCTCCCCGCTGCCGCCAGCGACAGTTTCTCCATTCCCAGGATTGCCCACAGACGGTGAAGCCACCCCAGCTGCTGCGGAGCCTGGGTCGCCCTCCAGTGCGCCACAATATTCTGGACTGCAGCCCCAAGCGCAAGCGCGATCAGGCGCCCGCGCCAGGATTTCAGCGGATACATGAGTGCGTTTGGGAGGCCTAGTAGAATGTACGCAGGGAAGCGCGGCAGCTGTGTGTCTAGATGTGCATCTATAAGATCCAGGATAGGGTCCCAGTAGGGGCGCAGCGCCTTACAGCTCCAAAGCAGATGTTCCAGTGTCCCTAGTTCCCCACATCCCCTCCAGCATCTGTCACTGATTCGGGCATCCCATTGGTGTAGTCTCTCAGGGGTGTGGTACCAGTATGTTGCCACCTTCGTCAAGGTCTCGGTAAGGCCAGTGTGGTGCGCCGAGTGTCTAGCTCTGTGGTATATCCCCTCCCAGTCCTTCCTAGTGAGCTGCCTCCCCAAGTCCCTCTCCCACCGGACCTGGCCCGCATTGTATGTGTGTGCCTGCGTGAGCAGCAGCTGCTGATAGAGATCCGATATCAGCTTCTTGTCGGAGGTGCGTGTCAGCAGCCATCGCTCATAAGGCGTGAGGTGCCGTTGGGCTCCGGGCCGGACTGAGGGATGGAGCACCCAGTGGCGCACCTGCAGGTATTGCATACGTTCTGATTCGGCCACGCCGTAATCCGTCTTGACCTGCTGGAACGACAGTACGCCCTTGAGATCGAACATGTGTCCCGCCGCACGGCAGGGTGTCGTCCGCCACGTCGTGAACGCGCCGGCGGCCAAGCCCGGGGTGAAATCGGGGTTCTCAAAGATAGGAGTCATGGGTGAGGGGAAGGTGGTCAGCCCCTTGGCTACGGCCACTCTATCCCACACCCGCAGGGCTGTGCTGGTGATGGCAGACGCATACAGGTTGTGAGGGCGGTGTCGGCACGGGAGGAAGGGCACACCCTGGAGGGTACGGCCGGCCACTGCCTGGTCGAGGAAGAGCCAGTGCTTACCGGACTCCAGCTGGAACCATTCCACAAAGGTGCGCAACTGGGCCGCCTGGAAATACAGTGTGAGATCTGGCACCCCGACTCCTCCGTTCGCGGGGGGTAGAGTGGCGAGGGTGTGCTTGAACCTGGGTCGCCGGCCGTTCCAGATGAACCGTGACAGTTCCGATTGTGTTTGCTGGAGCCAACCCGTCGGGGGGTCCAGGGGGAGCGTCTGGAACAGGTACAAAATCTGCGGCAGCAGTGTCATTTTGACTGCTGCAATTCTTCCCAGCCACGACAGTGTGAGCGGCTTCCAGCGCCGGAGCTGCTCCCGGAGCTTGCATGTGAGGGCCTCGTAATTGGTCCGCGCAGTGGCACGGATCGTAGGAGCCAGGCGAACGCCCAGGTATGGGACGGTTGTGCCCGACCATTGGATCTGGAACTCCGATTTAATCTCGGCCACCACGTCCGGGCTCAGCGAAACATTCAAAGCTTCAGATTTGGCTTCGTTGATCTTGAAGCCCGAGGCCAGGGCGAAGGTGTGCAGCTCCACGAAGAGGGCGCGCAGGGATCGCATTGGGTCAGTGAGGGACAGCAAGACGTCGTCAGCGTACAGGCTGATCTTGTGCGTGTCGGCCCCGAATTTGATGCCTGAGATGTGAGTATGTTGTCGCACCCTCTGGGCCATCGGCTCCATGTATAGTGCGAATAGGAGCGGCGACAGCGGGCATCCCTGGCGTGTGCCTCTGCCGATGTCGAATCTCGGGGAGGTGTGCCCGTTCACCCGTACCGCGGCGTTGGGCCGGCGGTAGCAGTTGAAGATGCGATGGCGGAGTTTCTCTCCGAATCCGAAGTGACGGAGGGCCTGGTTGAGATATGGCCAGTGCACTCTGTCAAAGGCTTTCTCCGCATCAATGGTGAGCAGCATGCAGCCGGGTTTAGTGCGCGATCCGGCTTCAATGAGGTGCAGCACCCGCTTGGTGTTGTCGCTGGTCTGCCGCTGGGGGATAAAGCCCGCTTGGTCGGGATCTATCAGTTGTTGCATGTATGGGGCGATGCGGCTTGCTAGTATGCCAGTGTAGAGCTTCAGGTCTACGTTCAACAGCGATATGGGTCTGTAGGAGCCGCAGGCTGCCGGGTCACGACCGGGCTTGGGAATAACAGAAATCGACGCCTCCAGCAAGTCCGGGTGTATGGCGCCAGGCGTGTCAAACGTGTTGAACAGGTCACACAAGAGGGGGGCGAGCTGCTGGCAAAAAGTCTTGTAAAACGCCGCGGTATAGCCGTCGGGTCCCGGGGATTTCCCGACCTTAAGGCGGGCAATGGCCGAGATGACCTCGTCCAGGGCTATGGGCCTCTCCAGAAAGTCCGCCTGAGCCTGGGTGAGGGTGGGGAGGTCCGCACCTCGCACGTAGGCCAGGCCGGCGTCCGGATCCAAGTGATCCGCGTCGTAGAGCGCCGCATAGAAATTGCCAAAGGCCGTCGCGATCGCTGCGTTTTCTGTGACCAGGTCGCCGCTGGGCAACCGGAGCGAGCGCACCTGTTGCCTCTGGGTTTGCGCCCGAAGCCTACTCGCCAGTAGTCTCCCACAGCGGTCGCCGCCGGTATAGTAGACGTGTTTAAGGCGCATCGCGGCGTATTCCGCCACGTCTTGGTCCAAGGCAGCTAGCATTTTCCGCTCGGCGCATAGTTGACGCCACGCTCTGGCTGCCCCGGTGCGTTGGTGCATCTGTTCCAATTCCGCCACGCGCTGGGAGAGTTCGGCGCGCTTCAGCTCCCTCTCCTTGTTGTTGGCCGTGGCAACGGAGATGATTTCCCCGCGTAGGACCGCTTTGAGGGCTGCCCACTGGGTCGCTTTGGTAGTGTCACCATTGGCGTTATGTTCCAGAAAGTGGGTAATCGCCGTCGAGAGCCGGGTTTGGGTGTCAGCCGAGTGCAGGAGACCGTCCCGCAGCCTCCAGTGCCGCTGTGGAGTCGGCATCGCTCCTACCCGAAGCGTCGCGACCACCGGGGAATGGTCCGAGAGCGAGGCCGGCAGTATCTCCACGTCCTCCACCTGTAGCGCCAGCTGCGAGGAGCCCAGAAAATAGTCCAGCCTCGCGTAGGTCTTATGCGCCGCCGAGTAGTACGTGTAGGCGGTAGTTTGGGGGTGTGAGTGCCGCCAGAGGTCGATGAGACCCAGGTCCGTCAGATGCGCGTGACCCGCCGCCGTGAGCGCCCCTACCTGACCGGATCTCTGACCCGAGCGATCCGCTGTGTTATGAAAGACTATGTTGAGGTCCCCCCCCAGTAGCAAATGAGTGTGCGTGGTGGCTGTAACGGTCTCTAGAGCTGTGTGCAGGAACTTTTCCTGACCCTCGTTTGGGCCATAAACAGAACCCACCAGTAAAGTGTGGCCCGCTATCAGGAAGCTGTAGAGTAGGAGCCGCCCTCTAACTTCTGCCTCCTTTTGGAGGACTTTCCCTTCAAAGGATTTAGCTACCAGGATCGCTACCCCTGCGGTTTTCTTCGGGGAGGAGGAAAAGAACTGCCATGGGAACGCGCGGGATTTGAGTCTATGCTGGTCGCTGCGCACAAGGTGTGTTTCCTGAAGCAGGCAGATATCCGCCTTGGAGCGCTCGAGGTAGGACAATATTGCCCTGCGTTTATTCGGGCTGTTGAGACCCCGCACATTAAGCGTAAGCACTATAAGGTGTCGTGGCATAGCAGGGGTCGTGTCAGGAAAGCCAAGCTTGCCCCGCGGCCGGGATCGTAGGCCCGCGGGTCGTCGAAAAACACTGCGCTAGGGGTCGCGGCAGAGCGCCAGTCGACGACTGAACCCCCTGGACAAGGAGAACCCCCCCGCCCCTCCCCCCTCACTCCCCAAGAACCCCCAAACTCAACCCGCCCCCCCAATCGGGGCAAGTGTCCCGTCTGAACCCCCCCCCTCCGCAGTGCAAACACCCCCCGCTCAACACCCCCCACCCGTAACCCCCCCCAACCCCTCTCCCCAACAAGCAAAGAAACATAGTGTATCATTGTCCCAGGTCCAGCCCCATGGCCGCTGGACCCGTGGTAGGGTAAGTCCGTGGAATGGGAGCAGTGGCGACGTCGCAAGCAGGTCCGCTCACTCTGAGTGCACCAATGCAGTTGGAACGTCAGTGTCATCAGCAGGGAAGGACAAGGGGTGCATCGCACGAACCCCCGCCGCCGGGCTAGTGGAGCCCGGCATGACTAACTCCAGTACCACCAGTGTGTTGCTCTCTCCTCGGTCAGCCATTGTTCGCAGGCGCCAGGCCCTGTGCCACCGTCTCCACCGCAGACCTCTGAAGGACTGGGTTCTTTTGGACCCAGCGGTGCCAGGGCACAACACCTGAAACCTTCGTGGGTAACCTGCTCCGGCGTACAAGTCACAGAGACACGGGACACTTCCTTCGGCGTCAAAGATTCAAGGTTTATTTGCTGCAGGGAACACAGAAGTCACAGGAAGTACATCGAGTGTAGTTCGGGGAGACTGCTTCAAATTGGTTCTGTGGATCGCTCCTTTTATACAGTTTTTACCCATAGGATAACATTGAACACAAAAGTTTACAACCCGGTTCCCACATTTAGCTCCCAGAGGGGTCGCTTTGGTCATTTTGAAACACACAAGGTCCGGAACGTAAGTGCGGAAACATTTGGCGGTTCCCAACTGTAAAAACCCATCTTCCCACCATTAACAAATTCCAATCAGCAGTAAAGTAGATCGAATAAGAACGAAGACAGGTGCAGAGGAAGACGGAGACAGTGGGGAGATCGGAAAGGGTGTAAAAGGGGAGGTATCGGGAAACACGAGATACAGGCATCAAAGGGATGTGCCTAATGAGATGCACGGCTGAGACAATAAGCCCGTGCGGCAAGATGAGCCTCAAGCGGCGCCATCTGCCTTACAGCAGCAACCCCCTTGTCATAAAGGCACTTTCAAAGAACACGTGTCTTCCGTAGATATCTTGGGAGTCCCAGGGTCGCGAAGCGGACAGCGTCCGTTCGCTGGCTACTTGAGGGCAAGAGACAAAATGGATGCCGTATCTAAGATGGAACCCGTGGGTACAGATGAAAAACCCACATAACAAACGAACGGTTTAAGTTAGCACAGCGAAACTGCGCACACTTACTAAACTCGTCATTTGCGGTTCATAGATACCAGACTCGCCCATATCCGTGCGAGTCGAAAACACCACTTACAATTGTCACGGAACCTCAGACGCTCCTTTTGCCCTCATGTAGGCAAGCACTAATCGGAATCATATTCGATATTCATCAGACCGTCAAGATGTTGTTGTAGCATAGCTCTGTCCAATCGAGTCCCCTTGGTAACAGATGGTTGTCTCATACACGTTGTAGCACAGAGGCCACATAAGGCAGGACCACACTGTACGCAAAGGCAACACGTGAACAGGAACACTACCACAACCCCGATGATCATCAGAATCTTCCAACCCCAAGTCGACATCAGGCCCCAAAACCATCCAAGTAGCGTCCAATCCCCTACATCCACGTGTATGGATTCGGAGATCTTATGCAACTTCGAGATGGCTTGATAGACAGTAGGAGCATTATCTGGAATGAAAATGCAGCAGCTCGAATGGATCACCTTACATACCCCACCGCGATCCGCTAAGACGACATCTAAAACCATACGGTTTTGTAACGTCATAAGTCTCTCCGCCTGAAGTTCTGTGGTGATATTACCAAGGGCACTGGCAGTAATATTAGCTGTCGATTCCACCACTCGAGTCAACTGTCTCAGGTTCCTACTATTAACCATAGGTCCCCAAAACGGGAGGAAACCCTTGAAAAAGTCTCCTGCCTCTTGACCGGCAGTATCCTCTTCGCTAATTACGCCTCGTACAACTCTAGTCTTATGATAATCGGCATCTACAGTGAACGTCGGAGGCAACAGATTTGCAATGAAACATGAGCCCATGAAGTCTGCGGGCAACCATGTGTATGCACGATCATAACAGATAAAGTATGTACCCTTGGCAGCCAGAAACACAGGGGACGAGAACATTGGCAGAACGTAACTTTCAGTGCAAGCACTTGCTCCAAGTGGGGCTTGCGAACCACGACCCATAAGACAAAGATTACCAGTGTGGGGTACGACCCATATTGGAGGCGAGCTTTTAAGCTGCTTTTCACTAGTGAACATACTATATTCCCCTCTACTTAGGACCCTATAGGCTTGTACCTCCTCTTCAGGGATAAGAAAAGGATCATGGATCTCATCTTCCATATCCTCTATTGCCATCGATAGCAGCCTCTGATACGAGGTAGGACCAGAGTTGGGGGAACGTTGTTCTTGAAGGGGGTGGAAACCCAGTGTGCTTCGAAACATTGTTTGAAATGCTCGAGCTGACCCTTGGGAACTATACGGTAACACCAGATATGGAATTCCCTTACCCGCAGTATGTGGCATCAACCCACACACCCAACAATTAGTAGTGTTAACCACTAACTGATGCTGATGGAGGAGCTGAATAAAGGAATTGTTGCGGAATTCTACACGTCTAGCCTGCTCGTGTTCCGGTAACATATGAAAGGAATGAGGAGAAGCAGTCGAAGTAAGGTTAGGGCAAGGAGTAGGAGTAGGGGTAGCAAGTAAGAAGTAAGACATAGTGTAATACACCCCACCCGTCAAAAATGCAGAAGCAGTCAGAAACAACACAAACAATTGAAATATGAAACATTTGGTACGACTGAGTTGCTGCAGCTTGAATCTGTATGCCTGAGCTCCTTCCAAATCATTCAGCTTTGAAAATGCCATTCCCTACGACCGTCCGCAACGTTTCTTGACGCACTTCGTTCTGTGCAGCAATAGTCAATTCCCAGGAGTTCCTAGGAACCGACGGCCTTTAACCTAGCGTCAAGACCTACTGTCCAGAAGGAAGTACGCGCGCGGCCCTACGGCCCTCAATACACAATATGTATATATATAAGCACAATGTCTCTCAGCTGTGGAAGGAAAAAGATACAAGGAAGAAGCTTGATATATGTACAAAAAAATTTCAATGATACGAATGTTCAAAGTTGATCATGGGAAACGAGGATATTGCAGTTGTCAATTTCAGCAAAGCAAGAAAATTTTATTTGTCCTTAGTGTGAGATCGCAAAGAATATCGATGTTTCCCGGGACGTGTCTGCTCGTCGAACAAAGGATCCGTTGAAGAAACAGCGTCCTGCTGATCAATTGGTTGATCTGGTCTTGAGTCTTTTGCTGACAAGTGTTCAACAGTGGCTCTCTGCTGCGCTGAGGGTTCTCCAACAAGCTGTGCGTCGCTAAAAGGTACAAACGCCGGCAATGTTTCTGTTTCTATTGACGCAATGCCTTTCCTTACCCACGGGTCTGCCGGCAAGGGAATAGGGACTCGCTTACAATGGGTAGCATGTACCCAATTTTTCCGCCCCTCAAGACGAACGGCAGTCCTCGTGGCCAGGAGTACCTGGTAAGGTCCGGTGAATCGGGGGTCCAGATTGTTCTTGCGTGAGAAGTTACGAGTAACCACCCAATCCCCGGGCTGGAGCTGGTGGCCTGGACCCTCCGTCTGCGTTGGCAAGGCGTCGTAAACCTGTTGGTGAATTAACCTCAGTTTAGCAGTCAAGTCATGTAAGTAGTCAATCAACATCGGATACTCAAGATCAGAGAATATTCCTGGCCTAGGAACCCCCCACACATTCGCAGGACGGCCGAACACTATTTCATAAGGACTAAGCCCTATTCGGGAGTGTACAGTCGCCCTAGTTGACAGTAGTGCTAGAGGCAAAGCATCAGGCCACGAAAGTCCAGTCGTAGCCTGAATCTTCGCTAGTTTTAGTTTAAGGGTGCCATTGTACCCCTCAACCAATCCAGCTGACTGGGGATGATTGGCGCTATGGAATTTTTGATTAATTCCAAGGCCCTTACTCACACTCTTCATCACACTTCCAACAAACTCACTTCCATTATCTGACCACACGACTCTAGGCATTCCATACCGAGGAAAGTATTCCTTCAGTAGGATTTTCGCAGTAGACAAAGCAGTATTATCTTTGAGGGGATAGGCCTCGATCCATCGGGAGAATGCGCAAACCACAACCAAAACGTATTTCAGGTTATTGCATCGCTCCATATGGATGAAGTCCAATTGGATCACCTCAAAGGGATACGAAGGAGGAGCAAAACTGCCAGGGGGAGTTGGGGTTCCTTTGCCAGGATTGTACATTATACACACCATACAATTCTTCACCAGACGTTCAGCACACCTTGTAATGCCATCATTCTTCCATACATCGGCCAGCAACTTGCAAATGCCTTTCGCGCTAATATGTGCTAACCCATGTGCCATTGTCACAACGGCCAGCACATACGCATCAGGCAACATCCATCTTTTCCGATCCGACAAATCAATCCAGCAACCATTCACATCCAACTTTCCCGTACTTTCTTTCCACTTTGTCTTTTCAGTGTCGGTGGCCTCATTCTGAATTGCTTTCACGCTCTCTATGGTATCTTCACACATACTCGATTCTGCAGGCCACCTAACCGAACTCGTCACATACATTCGAGTGCTAAGGTTCCGGGCAGTCTCCTTAGCAATCTCATCTGCAAACGCATTACCACGACCAACATCATCCGTCACTTTACGATGCGCACTACACTTAACAATTGCAACTTGTGCAGGCAAAGTCAATGCATCCAAAAGAACGTTCACAAGCTGGCCATGCTGTATTTTCGTGCCATGCGACGTCAAGAAACCACGCTCTCGCCACAATCGTCCAAAACTATGCGCTACACCGAAAGCGTACTGGCTATCGGTGTACACATTCACACGTTTCCATTTTGCTAATACACATGCTCTAGTGAGAGCAATCAGCTCTGCAGCTTGGGCAGAATTCTGATTCAATCTTGCAGTCTCAACAACAGTATTCAATGTTACAACAGCATAAGCAGTAGTCACATCGCCATTCGGCAACTTAAAACATGACCCATCCACATACAGAGTGCCATCCGGGTCTTCCAATGGGGTGTTTTTAAGGTCCACACGACCTTTTGTTTCCTCTTCTGTCCGCAAGTAACAGTCATGTTCTGCTACTTCATCTGACACTGCACTAATTGGTAACAAAGTTGCCGGATTTAGGACATTACAACGTTTTATCTGAATATGGCTTGCCAAGAGCGTCAATTCGTACCCAGACAACCTCGCACTTGTCAAGTGCTGAGTTTTCGTTCGATTCAAAAGAGTATCGACTGCATGCGGAACCATCACCGTAAGCATATTATCCATGACCAATCCTGCTGATTGTCGGATGGAGACCGCAGCTGCCGCAGTTGCTCTCAAACAACTCGGCAATGCTCTAGCTACTGGGTCTAAGGTCGAGGAAAAATATGCACATGGACGTTGCTTACCACCAAAAGGTTGCGTTAAGACACTCAAAGCACAACCTTCCCTCTCGTGAACATATAACGTGAACGGTTTGCTGTAATCAGGGGTACCTAACACAGGAGCCGAACACAATGAATCACGTAATTCAGAAAAACTGTTCTGACATTCTTCCGTCCATGGTAAAGGAGTTGAAACATCCTTGCACGTAAGAGCCACCAATGGTTTCGCTAGCAATGAAAAATTAGGAATCCACTGCCTGCAGTACGACGTGATACCTAGAAAGGCACGCACATCTCTTTGGGTTTGTGGCACAGCCATTCGCGCAATCGCTGCAATTCTCTCTGGGGTCAATCTCCTTCCCTCCTTTGACAATAAGTGACCTAGATAGGTTACTTCTTGACAACAATATTGGAGTTTAGAAGGTGACACCTTGTGATTTAACTCACAGAGATGTTGCAGCAACGACACTGTAGCAATTTTGCAAATGTCCTGAGTATCAGCAGCCACCAATAAGTCGTCGACATATTGGATTAAAGCCGCACCAACCGGCAACTTAAACGCATCCAGTTGACCCTTCAAAGCTTGACTGTAAATCGATGGACTTTCACAGTAGCCCTGAGGAGCGCGTTTGAACCGGAAGCTACGTCCACCAAGAGAGAAACCGAAAAGGTCCCTGCTCTCTTCGGCAATCGGGATGCTGAAAAACGCATTTTTCAAATCAATCACCGAAAACCATGAAGCAGTAGCTGGAATCAGAGTCAGTAGCGCCGTGATGTCAGGCACAACAGAGAATTGAGGAACCACAATTTTATTTACCTCCCGTAAATCGATAACAAAACGATAAACAGGCGGTTTGGTAGGATCAGTACGTTTAAGAATGGGCAGTACAGGGCTATTGCACACGTTTCCCCGAGTTTCTTCGATAACATCTTTCTCGATCAAGTCATAGATGATCGCTAACAAAGCTCGTTCACCATCAAGGGAGATACGGTATTGGGGAATACGTGGCAATCGCACATTGGATTTCAACTGAACAACATAAGGGGAGATATCAAGTAGGCCCACATCATTTGGACCCGTCGCCCACAAAGACGCAGGAAGAGAACTCAATTCCGGTGGAAGCTTATCGAGGGACAAATACATGGGAGAGACTACCCTCTCTCCCAACGTAAGCTTTACACCCGCAGGGGAACAATACAAAGTCGCATACAAACGTTTAAGCAAATCCAGACCCAAAAGATTTTCGCCACAACCAGTAGTCAAAATCAACGGAGCTTCGAGCTCACGAGGCCCAATTTTAAGGGGCAAAGGGCGCGAAACTGGATTGCTAACGGGGGCGCCAGAGAATCCAACGGAAACATTTGTTAAGCCAGACAAAGGTGCGCCAGGGAGTTTCGAATGCATGATAGAACTTTTCGCTGCACCAGTGTCCAACAGAAAAGGCTCAACGACGCCCGATGTAGCAACTGCGACGTAAGGCCCTCTCTGATCAACCGGAACTGATACCACTCCCTCTCCTTGTCTTCGGCTGTCCTAGTAATTACTGTCGTCAGTCCCCTGATCGACGTAATAATCGTCTACATTGTACTGCGCAGATCGTCCTTGCGATGATCCGCGTTGATCGAAACAGTTATTAGAATTTGATGAATTGTCAGAGCGATCATTCTGAGCACCACGACCTCTACCACGTAATGCGTGCTGTGAACCACCACGGCCTCCTCTGGATGAATTTCCACTATTACGTTCGTTCAAAGCAGGACAATTGAATTTAATGTGTCCCTCCTGTCTACAATAAGCACATTGATTGTACCCTAATGAAGATCTTTGGAAAGAGGAATCAGTGCGCGGCTGCGATCGATTCGATTGCGACTGTGATCTATTCTGCTGAGGCGCATTCTGATTAGAACGCGGCGGAAACGCTTGTTGTAACAACACTTTAGTTTTTAGCTCTTTCGTCTTTTTATCAGCACGGTCATTTTCTTCTTTCTCTCTATTCTCGTAATATTGTGCCGTTGCCAATATCTGAGCTGAGGTAGAAACGGCCCATGCACTTTCTGAATTCTTCAATTTATTGCTCAAATCGGGCAACAAGTTCGACACAAATTTATCCACAAACAACCTCTGTCCACCCTCAGTACCCATATCCTGTCCACTATGATCAATGAATGCTTCCTCAAACCTCGTAAAGAAGTCTGATACACTCTCATCTTTCTTCTGCTTGCAGGCTGACAACTTGTCCCAATTTACCCTCATAGCTGGCATAAGCGTTTTCATTAATGTTATTATCCGCTGAGGAAGAGCAGTAATCAATTGTTCAGGCTTAGCACCACCGACTTGCAACCCATCTGACGCTACAATGGCTGCCCAATCACCACCTAGTTCGTTTGCGTGATTTTCCTGACGAATCTTAGCCCATACCGGTTGCGGTACGACATTACCAAACAACATGTCGATATCGGCAAGATTCATTATCGTAGCGTCTACGAGCTGCGATAATTCCTTGTAATACCCTGCAGGATTTTTGCGAGGGTCAGGCAAAGATTGCTTCACCTGTAACACCTCCGATCTTTTCCATGGGAGATGTATCCATACCCGCTGGAAATGCGGCGGAACAATAGGAATGGCAGCAGCATCGCCGGGCATCCACACTGGTGGAACTTCACGCATAGGATATTGGCCAGACTCATCTTGTTTTTCAATATCCTCAACAAACAATGCATGAGGAATAGGAGCGGGACGAAGAGATAGCAACCGCTCAATAGCCCGTCGGACATTAGTATCGACTATCAGTCCAGTTGCGAACTGAAGCCGAAGTTCAGACAGGGCGGTCAGCACCTCGTCAGGCGCATTGGCCACTATCTGATCATGAAGGAACTTGCACATTTCGTCAAACACATATCTCTGAGTTGGTATGTTGAATTGATTAAACGTTTCGAGGACAACACGGGGTGGATTTCTAAGAGGGTTTACCATCCAACCCATCGCCATATTATATAGTGCAACACGTTCTCTGTTACCAGGAAGCTGACTACGTCTCTGAGGACCATCAGATCCAGCGGACCCAAAAACAGGTCCGAGCGACTGGAAGAAGTTTGTCGCAAGGGGAGAGTTACGATTACGAGTAGAGGGAGAAGAGTAAGACACAGGACTAACAAGAGAAGGAGTAGAGACAGTAGCAACAGCAGGGGTTAACAACACAGGAGCAGTAGCAGGAGCAGGAGTATGTGGAAGCGGAGGAGCAGTAGGAATAGAAACAGACAAAGGAGCAGGAACAGTTGGAAGAGCAGGTGCAGGTTGAGGAACTGGTGGAGGAACAATAGGTGGAAGAACAGGTACGGCAGGGACCACAGGAGCTGCGGTACCCTGCACGTACGGAGGTGGCGACTTCATAAGATAGGACATTAAAGGATCCTCAACTGCCTCTTCCTTCTTATCCGACTCCGTAGGCAAAGCAGGATAGCATTTATCTATGGACATACGCTGTAGTCTCTCAAACACTTCCTTATCCTTATCCTCCTTATCACGCTGAAACTGCTCAGCTTTCTTCACTATAGTAGCAACAGTATCTCGCTGACTACGTTTATTCTGTCTGATTTCTTTCTGTCGGGCTTCTTTGCGCCACAACCGAAAGGCATCAAACATGGCCGGCCTTGATTTACGTTCGAACAACTTTATTTCCAAATTATCTAAGATCGACGCCTCGAAGCTACCGTGAGGTGGCCAACGAAGATCGCCGTCTTTCTTTGTATATTTAACCCAATAATCGTTAAAAGCAATCGGGCCTAGCCCATGTTTGCTATATAAATCATAAGTAGGAGTTCCAACCGGAGGTATCGGACATGAGTCCTCCAGCAGGGAATTCGCACCACAAGGTCTAAAACAACTGAACAAAGTACTGCGACCAGGCATCTTGCACACTAGCCGAGTTTCACAAACTTCAAGGGTTACGGGATTTACCAAGTCCCAGCAAAGAACAAAACCCTCGGTCTTTGGCGGCTGCAGTCGTCAAACAAATACAACAACAAAGTACGCTAGCAAAGTGTCACCGACAAAAACACTCGCACAGCGTTTACAACAAAGACACTCGCTAAAGTGTCAACAACCAAGAACTCTGGGAGCGACCCACAAATACTTAACTCAAAGATCGATGGCATCCTCAGGAAGGCCCGTCAATCGTCTCGCTATACCAAGGTCTACGCCAGGCGCCAAAACAGGTCTACAGTCAGGGCAGCAGTCCGTCGCAGCCGTCAGGAGGCGGGAATCTTCGCGGGAAAAGTCTTCGGGCCACTTATTTCGACAACAGGATCGATGAAGCGGGGTGCACCTTCCCTCGGAGATTTCACACGAAGTTCCTCACGATCGTCGGGCTTGGACCGGTACCACTGATGCAGCCCCACGTTGGGCGCCAACTGAAGGACTGGGTTCTTTTGGACCCAGCGGTGCCAGGGCACAACACCTGAAACCTTCGTGGGTAACCTGCTCCGGCGTACAAGTCACAGAGACACGGGACACTTCCTTCGGCGTCAAAGATTCAAGGTTTATTTGCTGCAGGGAACACAGAAGTCACAGGAAGTACATCGAGTGTAGTTCGGGGAGACTGCTTCAAATTGGTTCTGTGGATCGCTCCTTTTATACAGTTTTTACCCATAGGATAACATTGAACACAAAAGTTTACAACCCGGTTCCCACATTTAGCTCCCAGAGGGGTCGCTTTGGTCATTTTGAAACACACAAGGTCCGGAACGTAAGTGCGGAAACATTTGGCGGTTCCCAACTGTAAAAACCCATCTTCCCACCATTAACAAATTCCAATCAGCAGTAAAGTAGATCGAATAAGAACGAAGACAGGTGCAGAGGAAGACGGAGACAGTGGGGAGATCGGAAAGGGTGTAAAAGGGGAGGTATCGGGAAACACGAGATACAGGCATCAAAGGGATGTGCCTAATGAGATGCACGGCTGAGACAATAAGCCCGTGCGGCAAGATGAGCCTCAAGCGGCGCCATCTGCCTTACAGCAGCAACCCCCTTGTCATAAAGGCACTTTCAAAGAACACGTGTCTTCCGTAGATATCTTGGGAGTCCCAGGGTCGCGAAGCGGACAGCGTCCGTTCGCTGGCTACTTGAGGGCAAGAGACAAAATGGATGCCGTATCTAAGATGGAACCCGTGGGTACAGATGAAAAACCCACATAACAAACGAACGGTTTAAGTTAGCACAGCGAAACTGCGCACACTTACTAAACTCGTCATTTGCGGTTCATAGATACCAGACTCGCCCATATCCGTGCGAGTCGAAAACACCACTTACAATTGTCACGGAACCTCACCTCCGCCCCTCCTCTATCTCCGTGGCCGCCGGGCGGCGTGGCCAGCGCCTGCGCCGCTGCTGCTGCCAGCGGCCTGGGCCCGCTTCGTTAGATGATTTGGCTCCTGGCGACTCGGCCTCATCTCTCGGTTCGTCCAGTCCCAGCGCCTGACAGGCCTCTCGAAGAGTGCGTGGTTGGTGTAGGACATTGCCCAACCGAAACATCAGTCGGAAGGGGTGCCCCCAGCTGTAGGAGATGTTGCGCTGTCTCAGCTCCGCCGTTACCGGGCGGAAGGTGCGTCTCTTTTCTAAAGTCAGTGCAGCCAGGTCTTGGTAAAGCACCGGGGAGTGCCCGCCGAAGGAAATCTTCTCCATGTGTCGAGCCTTGTTCAGGATTTCCTCCTTCGTCTTGTAGTCTTGCACGCACACTAGGATGTCTGGTGGGTTCGTCGCGTTGGCCCTCGGCGGGCCCGTCCGGTGGGCCCTGTCCAGATGGAGGGGGGCCTCCTCCTGGCGACCCAAGATGTGGTTGAAGAGGCCCTGGGTAAACTGGAAGAGGTCCTCCGTGTCTGGGGACAGTTTCACACCTCTGATCCGAATATTATGCCGCCGGGAGCGGTTTTCTAAGTCCTCGGCGTGCGTCTGGAGGTCCACTTGCTGGTCGTGGATGCGAGCTAGTTCCTGTCGCAGGGCCTCTATTTCGGCGTCACGCGTGTCACTCTTGGTCTCCAGGTCTGCTACTCTCTCCCCTATGGCGTCGGTGTCACGACGGACCTCCCTGATCTCATCCTGAAGTTCCTTCTGCAGGGCATGGATGTCCTCCCGCAGGCTAGAGAACAGGGACTCCAAGAAGGACCGCGTGACTGGAGCTTCGGGGTCGGCCTCCTCGTGGGGCGCTGAGGCCCCCCCCTTCTTGTCTGTGTCCGCTCGGGGGGTAGCGCCTGCGGGGCCGCTCCGCTTCCCCGCGGTAGGGGGGGTGAAGAGGTCCTTGATGGAGCGGTCCTTCCTGGTCCTTCCGCCCGACATCGCGCTGCAGGGCCCTCGAGGTCGCCCCTCCGTCGGCCGCGAAGCAAGTCCCAGGCCCTCTGGGTGCCAATGTTGTGGAGGCGGTATCCCGCGGTCCCCAAAAGCCAGGCGGGCAGTGCAGCGCCGCAGGGCGCGGTAGGGGCGTAGGGAAGGCGCCGGGACCCGGGGTCCAACGGTGGGGCGGGAAAGTCAGCTAGGGAGCTGCCAAGATGGCGTCCGCTGCGGTTCGCCCTGTCTCCCCCAGGGCCAAGAGCGTAGCGAGGTAGCTGGGCCTTCACACGTCCAGTAGGCCTCCCACACCTCCGCGGGGGCCGCCGCGGGGGCGCGTGGCTGCCGGTGCAGGCGTCCCTTGGGCACACTCCGCTGCGACAGGCCGGGCGCCCCGCCTGTGGGATGAGGCTCGCAGGTGCAGTCTAGGTGGGTGCGATCTTGCAGGGGCAGGCCCGCCGAGGGGGGGAGGGGGGGGGGGGGGAAGCGCCTGACCTCCCCCCTCCGTTCGCCCCCGCTCCGCACTCCGCTCCCCTGTGTTCCCTTGGGCTCTTCGGGCCTACTCCAGGCCAAGCTCCGCGGCCTCCGGGCGCCCCTCAGATCCTCCGCAGCGCGGCTCGTGGTGCACGGCCTCCGCGGCAGCCGCGCGCCGAGGGCAGGTCACCCAGGCCCGCGTTCCCTCGGTGCCGGGCGTTCAGTTCACCCCAACTGGGCAGGCGGGAAGCGGGAGCTCCGCGGGGAGAAGGGGGGGGCCCGTTGCCACAGTCCTACCCCCCCCCCGGCACCACCACTCCGCTGCCGCGAGTCCGCCTCGTGCTGGGGACACGTGTCCGCCCCGGGGCCTCACCTCCACTCGCCAGGCTCTGCTGTTGGGTCCTCAGGCGGGGGCCGGTGGCAAACCGGTCGAGGGTCGCTCCGCTGTCCCGGGTGTGCAGCAGGTCTGCAGAAGCCCCCACCGATCGTCGTGGGAGGCCTCGCGCAGCTCCGCGCGGGCCGGACCTGCTACTGCCGATCTCGAGGGACTCCTGCCGGCTCTGTGGCTCCACCCACCTCGGCCTCGCTCTCGCCTCCAGCCAGGGCTCAGGAGCGCGCTAGGCCGTCGGCGGCACCGCACCCGCGGCAGGAATCAGGCTGCCGCTGGACACTCGGCCGGCCCAAAAGTCGTCGCGGCCACTTCACTGACGCCGGGTGGTCCTCGAGGGTCAGTTGCAGCCGGGCAGTTGCTGAAAATATGCTTAAATCAGCGGCCGGCGGCGGGAGCTCAGCGAGGCACGTCTGCTCACGCCGCCATCTTGGCCACGCCCCCCTTGGTTATAATTTAAACCAAATATCCTCCTTTTTCTGTGACACTTTGTCCTGAGGATGGCCCTATTCAAGTTTACCTTTGCGCTGAAACGTGATCCTTTACTTATGTGATATGGACTGCTGAAATTGATTTAACATTTGTCTGGTTTTGTATCCAAATTTGATTTGTTTTCAGATGAAATAATCCCTTGTCTTTTGCTTAAACAATAGCAGCCTATTACTCTCTATAGTTTATATGAGTCCTCTTTTTGTTGCATCTAATTGTGTTTGTTTAAATGTCTTTTTGTGATTTAAAATGAATATGTTGTAAATGTACCAATTTTTCTATTTTTCTGAGTTTGTCATTGTTGTATAAGGGATTACTTTTGTTTTAATTTTTGGGTGTATGTCTTTTGGGGTGTGTTTTGGTGTTAAGCTCACTTTAATATTTAATAGTTTGCGTGTTTCTTATTTCATTTACATAGCATCATTCTTAGAGTTCGACGCTTTCCAGAGTGAACCATAGTCATTTGATAGTTACAAGAAAAGGGTAAACCCGGAATCACTGGGACCAGGGTGCTAGGTAGTATATAATAGAGTGGTCCCAGTGTATTGGTGGCTTTCATATAGAGGGGAGGAATGAACAGATCAAAAACTAGCATTCAAGGTGTTGAATGAGAGAAAACACAATAATATTCAAAACAATGTTATTTAATCACATGGGAGATATGCATCTTATGCAGAGAATAAATCGTAGGAAAACCTAACAAGGTAACAAAATTCACAAGAATAGTGCCCAAAGAGGGGGGGAGGGAGTTTGAGATGGTAGGTGGTGAGAAAGAAAGTTTGTCGTGGTGACAAAATATCACAAGCAATTCTGGTATATATTGTTCATATACCGGATGGTCAAAGTACACATAGTAAATGCATATTCGCCAAATAACACATAGAGTCTCAGTCTATTCATTACTGTTGATTGGGTATTTGCAAGAGTTTCTCACCACCTACCATCTTGCACTTCCTCCCCCCTCTTTGGGCACTATACTTGCGAATTTTGTTACCTTGTTAGGTTTTCCTACGATTTATTCTCTGCATAAGATGCATATCTCCAATGTGATTAAATAACATTGGTTTGAATATTATTGTTTTTTCTCATTCAACTCCATAGTCATTTGATTGCATATAACTATCCTAGTTTGTAGGGTTATTGGGTTGACCCTGTAAGTTGACATTATGTGTAAATTGTAAAGTGCACTATCATCAGCAAGCATATATTGGTGCTGAACAAGTGTGTGTGACAAGCTCAGTCTATGGTAGGTTGGTAGTTTGATTATCCAAGTTTTTAGTTTCTTGCAGAATTCAAGAAAAGAGGAGGAGGCACTGATGTGGAGAGGGAGGCCAATCTGTGTTTTGAAAGTGATGGAAAAGAACACCTGTCATCCTGATATGTTTCTGTGTATGTGTGGGATGTATGTAAGTAGGAATCCTGTGGAACAGAGGTTTCTGGGTGGTTGGTGGAAGGAGATGCGACTGGTCAGGTAGGTGGGACCTACGTTGGGTAGTGCCTTGAAGGTGTGTGTAAGGAGTTTGAAATTAGTATTTTTCTGTATCCGGAGCCAGTGGAGCTCCCTGACTTGTGGTGTGAATTAAGTTCTGTGTGGAAGCTTGGGGATAAGCCTGCCTGTGGAGTTCTGGATGATTTATAGTCTTCTACTGAGTTGCTTGGTTATCCCAACTTGCTTGTTACTAGTGCGTCACAGTTTTTCTAGTGTTGCTTGGGAGCCATTTGAAGATCTTCCTCAGCATCTTCAGGGTGTGGAAGCAGGATGTAGTGACAGTGTTGATCAGTGTGGTCAAGTCCAGTTTGCTGTCGATGATTGTTCCAAAGTTTCTGGCGTGGATGCCTGGTATAGGTGTGGGTCCGAGTGCAGCGGCCACCAGATGGAATCACATGGTGAGCTCTTCGTGGAAGATCACTACTTCTGTATTGTCAGTGATAAGCTTGAGACAGTTGACTTTCATGCAGTTAGTGACTTTGGTCATGCAGGCAGTAAACTTGTCTCTTGTGTTGGTGGTCTTTTTTGAGAGGGAGTAGGAGTTGCAAGCTCTCGGCATAGGAGAGGATGTTGATGTCATGTGCATGGATGATCATTGCCTTTTTGGAATGGTCTCCTCTTTACTCCATGGGGGAAGGATATTAGTATCCAAATTGTTCTTGCTTTCATGTTGCTCTATTATTTTGAACACCTTCAGGTGAAAATCACTGCAGGATTCTTTAGGAAACTGTGCGCATTGCTGGGGACACGGATATGGATTAGAGGAAGACACAGATTGGCATTGGGAAAAGCTATGCATCTTTTATATTCTGAAATCATGGGGGATCAAAATTATGAAAGTTATTATATGGCAGCACAGTTGCAATGGCTCATGCGTTGGATAGGGGTAGCTGGAGACACAGGGAGCATAGAGATTAGATGATGCTTAGTGCACTAAACTCCAGTAGATCTCTTATGGGACAGGTTTATGCTGCCTCCCGACACCCTAGGTACACAACCATGAATAATTGGTGCCCCATCTCAAAATCCCAGCATACACGGAAACAAAACATGAGTGGAACCTCTTTCTTTGTTCAAGCAGCCAAACTATAGAATTCATTACTCCAAAACAGAAGATCCGCAGATAACCATCTTATCTTCTGAAGATTACTCAAGTGCTGGTTCTTCCCTACATGACCACCATTTTAAAAATACCAATGTACAGCAATAGTGTACACAATACACCAATGGTGCACATAAATGTGTTTGTAAACATGTTTACTTTGATTATAGGTATGTATTCCGATATGTGAATACACACACACACACACTTTCTTATAATTATGCTAAACAAATGTATATATTACTTATGCTTAAAATATTTACACTCCTTATATTTATGCTTTACATGTATATGGTGCATTACATAAATAACATATAAGTATTTGGCTACTTGCTCATTATCAGTATATCCACATATAACTAGATCAATACACTAAAAAATGTAAGGTGATGAGTGTATTCTTAAGGGCTTATTTCCCTATATTACCACATCTGACAGAATATGATTATAGCAGTTGTATTTGTAAGCGCTTCACTGATGAAATGTTGAAATATTGAGGTGCAAATGTAATTTTGGAAAATTGAGTTAAAATAAAAGAAAAATTATAAAAAAACGAAAAAAAAAGATATTTTAAATAAAAAATGGAAAGCATAAGTTGGTAAATATTTATCCATGCACATATGGAACTTCATCCAGTACAATTTGATATCGCCAGATTATTTTGCATATGTATATCTTGATAAAATCTCTATGCATGTATACCTTTTATCTGTGGTTATGTATCTACATGTTTATATTTTCCTACCACTGCAGAGAAAAACAATATTAACTATTCTCTCCAAACCACTACTCCATGATGCATCCTATTCCTCTTTCAATATATCTCCTACTCCACTCTGACTCATCCCGAACCTCTTTTACTACTGTGAACTCCCAAATAACTCTTTCTAAACTCTTCCCTCCACCATCCAGCTTTTATCCTATTCATCCTACAAACAGGTTCACATGTCCACCCCTCCCAATAACAACTTATATTTCCCTCTACTAATCCACCTTAGGTTCTAGAGTAGCGTGCTTCTCTCCAAAAAGCACTTCAATGCCTCATCAGGGGTAGGAAGCGTTATATATAAACAATTAACGACATGGCCATTTCTCCAGTATAGAGCACGGCCCTGAGAAAGAAAACACTTTGAAAGCAGGGTTCAAGTGAGCTGCTGAATAATGACACTCTGACCTTATTGCTGACACATGGGGAAGGCAGAAGAGTGGTTTTGGATCTGATCCATTAGTTACACCGACCCTTGGTGCAGCTACTACTAAACTACGACTACAATCGGAAATCAATCAGGTACAGAGTGTGCACATATGCTGGAATATACTAAATCCATGAATCTAATACGGCAGCTCAGATATACACAAGTACATTGTGTTTGAACTTCATCTGTCTACACGAAGAATCCAGTACTGTAAAAGAAAGCAAATGATTTACTTGTAACTGAAGTTCTCCAGCATTGTTATTTTTCATACAGTGACATACACCCCACTATAATCTCCGGTGAGGCTGTTGGCTACTCTTCAGTCTGCTGTCACCATGCCATGAACATGTGAAATGCTTTGAAGCGTAGCAGTCCAAATAGTGGGGTGGAGGGGCAACTTAAGCGTGTTTGGATACAAGTATTGCATGAATGTACTTAATTTTCCCGCAAGAGGTTGAGGAAAATTTCAAATAAATGTGACTCAATGACAAATTCAAATGTAGAGAATTCAGGAGTTAATTTTCTCTTTCATTCACACATTAGCCCCTCCTTTGGATCGGCCATTCTTTAATGCCGCTCGTGCCCCTTTCTCCTCCTGGCCACATCTTCATTTCCATTCTTGCTCCTGTAAATCAAATTCCCTCCCCCAAACTTGTATTCCTTCTTATCTTCTATACATTAAAACAATTACCTTCCTCTCTCTCACTTGTTCCATCTTTAGTTGTGTTCTTCCCCTTTTGCCCGTTCTTCTGCACTTTTCTTCTATAAATGCCAGTCCCTGTGTCTCCTTCAAACACATTCCCAATCTGTTGGCCCTTTCTTCCTCCTATGGCCGCTTCGCTTTCTTTTCCAACCTTTCCTTCTATTTCTTTTCCTCTAGTCTCTTTGTTTCTTCTTCTTCTCCCTTCTTGGCTCAGCACGCTCCAGAGTCTTTTGACAATACACTAATCATATCATCTCTATCAGCAATCCATTAACCAAATGATTCTAGTAACAAGACCCTGGAGTAAGGAGGGATCTTTTGCAAATTACAGAGAACTCAGATGGGCCTATCATAAAGGATTTTCTTACCATGTGCTCGATGGTCTGTGCACAAAGGCCGCATAGGAATTGTCCTCCTTCCGGTACGCCAGCTGCTGCGTGTAACCTTAAAACAACCACAGTTTCATATTTTTAGAAATAGTCCTGCATGGATGTAAGCTCACTCCTTACATCATAAATGAGTGAGGGAGGTATTGAGACAATCTAAACATACAGTAATTGTCACTGACTAGGTACAGATTGAATGCTGCTTTAACTCAGATGTGCTCTTCTACAATATTTGACTCTTATCTTTGACCCAAGTGCCTGCTCAAGTCATGCACTATTTGAATTTGCTGGTAGGACCCTCCTTGCCTTTTTTTCTTGAATGCAGCGACTGCTGCAGAGCTTTTCTTGTTGGCCAGCAGTAGCGCCGGATTGGTGTCACTACAACGCATGCTTTTACATCGCATGCCTTTACAACGCGGTTTTTACCACGCAGTCCATTACAACGCATAATGCTTTTAGGCGCTGGATAGTGAATTATTTAATTTACTATTCCAACTCCAGTGCCCGTGGATAGCAGGGAAGGTGTTGGATAGTAAATTAAATATATTCCCTATCCTAGAGCGCCCCCCAGCACAATGCGTTGTAATGGTATGCGTTGTAATGGTTGCGATGTAATGGTAGTGCGTTGTAAAAAATGCGTTGTAAGTGATGTTCCCCGTAGCGCCTGATGTCAATCCTGTTAAGGGCTGCAGCGCACGTGCACCTCTGCATCTTGTTTTGCACCACCTCTTTTTCATACTTATACATGTAATCCGAAAGCTTACATAGTGTAGTGTCCTGCTGGACACGGTCTAGTTGTTTTAAATGATGTAATCCACACTTTACACCCACCCACCACGGGTGTCACCAGTCACGTGACCCAGTTAATAAAGAGGGCGGAGCGCACGTGCTCTGGGCCCATTAACTAGTCAACTATCATGTCTGTGTCTGATTACTAATACATAATGTGGACCTAGCGCCCAACATGGTGGGCCTCATTACTCGGAGCTATACCAACCCCCGTTCAGAAGGTCAGGAATCTGGGGGTTATCTTTGACGAAAAACGGAATTTTGTTAACTATGCTAATCAGACAGCGTCCTCTGCTTTTTATAAGCTTAAACTTTTAAGAAAAATAATTCCATTTCTTCCAGAAAGTGCAGGGAAAACAGTGGTGAGTTCACTGGTACTGTCATCCCTAGATTACTGTAACAGTTTATTTGCAAATGCTCAATCTCGGGTGGTCGCCAAATTACAACTGGTCCAGAATGCGGCGGCAAGACTGCTATCTGGGACCCCCAAATTTAAACCGAATAAGCAAGTAATCAGGAATTATCACTGGTTGACGGTCAGAAATCGAGCCAGATTCAAAACTCTATGTCTTACTTTCAAAGCTTTTCATCGTCTTGGGCTGGATTTTCTCAAACAGAAGCTCATTCTCTATCGCCCCACTCGACAATTAAGATCCATAAATCTAAACCAACTAGTGGTGCCACGGACCAGGACTGTTACCTGGGGAGACAGATGTTTTACCAACACTGCAGCCAGACTCTGGAACACTCTACCGCTGGTGATCAGATCTACACCTACACTGTTTCAATTCAGAAAATTGTTGAAGACTTGGTTGTTCGACCAGTAGTCTTCTTCTTTATCTCCCTCTTTTTAAAATCTGACACTGTTCCTACTTTTAAAATCTGACACTGTTCCCACTGAGACAATAAGTTGAGTTACAGCGCCAAGACGCCCACGGGCATATGTCGCGCTTTACAAATCGTAAAAATAAATAAATAAATAAATTACATTTGTAAAGTGTGGGTTACATCATTTAAAACAACTAGACCGTGTCCAGCAGGACACTACACATAGTTCCTTGAATGTTCACGGATGTAGTTTGGCTTTGCCAAGGAGAAGGCATAGGTTTATATGTGACAAGCACACTTTATATATTTCAGCTGTTTTTTTTTTAACAATTGTTTCTATTGGTTTTTCAAGTTACAGAGGCTTACAGGTATACCGTTGGATAACAGAGTGGTGCAGGAACATAACTCAGTTCTGTATACAGTGGTGGTGATATTGTTAGCAGATTTAAGTAATTATGAGTGAAGTTTGTCCATAAATCTAACAAACTGTAAGAGGTAAACAAAAGATCTGGGGATAACTCAGAGCCGGGGGAGGGATAGAGACTAGAGAGAAGGAAGGCTGCATCAGCATTTCGGTAGAGCTGAGGGACCAGTGAAGGGAACTACAGTGGACGACGAGAGGGTAGTGACTAGCCCTGGTACTGGGTGATAGATCCTGAATGGTGTCCGATGAGTCTGACCTCGCAGAAAGTGGGGGGCATGTCAGGCTGGGCTGGGCCAGTGGTCACAGTCTTGGAGTCAAGTTAATTCGGTGGATAAGTCAGTCCAAAGAGATGGTTGTCCCAAGTGTGTGCTATAGGGTGGTGCCTTCAGCTGCGGCCCAAATGGATAAGAGCGGTGGGGCCTGGTGGGAGGATTTCGACAGACGACGGGGTAAAATTAAATAAATAATGAGTTTTTCCTCGTCGTCGTCTGTCAAAATCCCTGCCACCCGGCCCCACAGCTCTTACCTGCACATGCCGCGGCTGGGCGCCTTACACCTCTGACGTCCTCACGATGCAAGGCCGTGGCCTAGGCAGTTGCTAACTTGATGAGGGTCTGAGTCCCGGCCTCCACAAACTGGGTCTGGAGGAGATTTCACTTCATAGCGATGGAATATTGCAGCTGGTTTTTGAGTATTGTTCACAATTTTACTCTATGTTCCTATTGTGCACTCTCATGGGCTCTCTATTTGTAGGACTGTAATTGTATTTGTAGTAACTGTAGGCCAATCACAGGCTTCAGGCTGGTGTGTCCGGCTTACATACGCTCCTAACACCGGAGTCACAGCTGTCTGATGTATGCTGTTGGCTGTGGAAACCTTGGCCGGTGTTTTTTGTGTGGGAGAGGATGATAAATGTCACAGGGGCACTCGAGCCTCTGACTTTCTCGGATTATCCTGAGGAATTTTACGCTAATAATTTGTTGTATTATCCCAAAAATTGGATCATTTTGGAAAACATCATTAGTAGAGGTGTAAATTGGGGACACAGCAAATTACTGACTAAAAAGCAGGTTTATTTATTTTTGTTTATTTATTTATAATATTTATTTATTTGAACACAGCAACGTAGCATTAGTCGTACCAACTGAACCATGGTCAATAAGGTCATTGGCAATGTTGATTAGAGCATATTTTGGTGCTTGTTGGATAATGGTTTAGAAACAATACAGGCTAAGCAAACATTTACAACAGATATGTTGGCAAATTTACTGAGCATAAATACATATCCACATACTTACAATGTGAGTAGTAGGAAACCATAGCAGGGCTCAATTAGGTTGCTAAGAATAATTTGTAATTATTGAAGCCACTTTCCAGCATAAGTAGGTGAGATTTTAAAGCAGTGTAAAAGCAATAAAAGAGGAAATTAAGAACAGTTCAGCTAGGAGTCAATTCAAGGGTTATGAACCGAGCAGCTTGAAAGATCAGAATTCAGAAACAGCACACAAATGTTTGGGAATGACAATGTTTATGTCAGACAAGCGACCATTAAGGGATGGCACATATCTTATTTGCATATGATGTAGGTAGTTAGGGGTAGTTGTAGGGGGTTATTACGATTCTGGCAGTCCACGGACCACCAGACTTGTGGAGATGGCGGTCTCCCGACAGCCCTATGAGGACCAGGGCAGTCAGGCTGGCCTGGGACCGCCGCCAGGGATTAAACATCCCTGGTGGTGGCACGGTGGTCTTTAGGCCGCAGTATGCTTCGTGGGGCAGCTGCGGCCCGCCAAGTATATTATGAGTATATTATGCCCCTAAAGGGCCCCCCTGTGCCGCACGCCATGGTGCATACACACAGGAGGGCACAGCATGTGCCCCCATGGGTGCATGTAATGTAATGTAATGTAAAAGAGCATTTGTACCGCGCAGCAGCCACTCCAAGGAGCATCAAGGCGCCAGATACTGATCCAGAGATGTAGGAAACAGGTTGGGCGTGGATGGAAGCTCACCCAACTGTTACACTAGGGCTCTAACACAGGTGTCCTGTAGCTTGAAAACCCAGGTTTTCAGTCCCTTTCTGAATTCTTTTTCATTGTCTAGGGCACGTAGAGAGGGTGGAAGAGTGTTCCAGGCTTTTGCTCCGAGTACTGGGAGGGATTTACCACCTCTCGTGCTGAGCCTGAACCTAGGTACTGACAGGAAATTTGAGCTAGATGATCGGAGATTGCGTGAAGGGTGGTATCTGGCAAATCTCTGCTGTAGGTATTTTGGTCCAAGGGCATGGGTAGCTCTAAAGGTAATAATCAATATTTTAAAAAGGACTCTCTTATTTATTGGGAGCCAATGCAGTGTATTTAGTGCTGATGATGCGGAGGATTTCCTTGGCCATTTGAGGACTAACCTAGCTGCGGCATTTTGTACCATTTGAAGTTTATGTGTGGTGGTTTTAGTAGTACCTGCATATAGACTGTTACAATAGTCTATCCTCGACGTCACTAAAGCCACTGTTACCGTCTTCCTGGCCTCTAGTGGGAGAAGGTCGAAAAACTTCCTGAGTCCTTTAATGATGGCAAAGCAGTTCCCTGCGACTTTCAGGGCTTGCTGCTTGAAAGATAGGTTGCTGTCAAATATGATCCCTAAGTTTCGTGCCGATTGAGTTGTATGTGGTGGGATTTCTGCCTTTTCCGGCCACCAGGTTTTGGGCGTGAAGTTGTTATTTGAGCCCATAGGCACGATTTCTGTCTTGCCTGTGTTGCATTTTAGATGATTGGCTTTCATCCAGTTGAATGTAGCCGTGAGGCAGCCTTTAAGTTTTTCTTCCCATTCCTGTGTGTCTTTGTCCAGGACCAATATCAATTGAGTGTCGTCGGGATAGGCCACAACATCAATTCCAAATGACGATATTAATTTAATTAAAGGGGCAGTGTAAACATTAAACAGTGTTGGGCTAAGGCTCGAGCCCTGTGGAACGCCCATCTTTATTAGTTTTTCCTGCACACCAGTACCTACACGGCTTGCACTGCATGTGATTTCAAAGCGTAGACAGTTGGCTTGGATAAGGTGAAAGGTTAGTCGGAGGTGGAGTATGTGACTGTAGTGAAGAATCTGAAGAGTGAATCTACTGTGATTTGGATGTTTGTGGTTTCACCATGTTTTAGAAAATGCAATATTTTTGGAAACGCCCTTTGAAAATGTTCAATTCCAATTGCTTTCTGCATTAAAGGTTTCCACATTTAATTTTGATTTTTATGATTTAGACGTATCTTCTATGATTGTAAAAACAAAAACTGAGGTGACATGGTGTACAAAATAACGAGGGATTGGGATGCAGCTGAGAGTAATTACTAGTGGCTGAGTTAATTAAAGCATTTAATCCATCACTTTTTTTCCTATACTTTAGAGTGTTGCCTTACGTGGGACAGGTAGGCCCAGTCGTGGCTCCCGTGCACACTGTATCTCTGGAACTAAGCTGTACCCAGCTGATGAGCCCCTAACTAACTAGAGTGAAACTGGTCCTGGGCTGCTTGTGTTCCAGTTCAGGGAGGATGCTGGACTGTTCTGACTTGAGACTGATTTTCATGTAGGTGAGTCCAAACGGAGGTAACATAGTGTGCAAAATAATGATGGATAGTGATGCGCCCAGAGTAATTAACAGTGACAGAGATTAATTCAAGCATTACATCCATCACTTATTTGTATATCTTTTATGACTGAATACAGTACCAGGGATAGTAAAGTATCTAGTACACCACGTCTGACTGATTTTCCTTCCAAATGCCTTCCCCCTCCCTAGTTCTGGCTCCATGATGTAGCGGTTTTCTGCCATGAGTGCCCATTATTGCATAGACATTGAAAAAAATACTCACCCTGCTGAATGAACTTGATGGCGTCCGCCCTGCGCTCGACGCCTAGTCTCTCCCATTGGTTGGTCTTGTCGAGGTAATGAGTGGCAATGACTGCCGGGGTCATGGTGATCATATTCTGTTCCCCACATCCTACGGGCACTGTGATGAGATGCTTCAGGTTGGTGCCATCGATGGAGTTCTCCACGGTTTCCCCCACTATATCTCCTGTGAAGAGTCGCAGCGAGAGTGAGCGAAGAGACATTCATACAGCATTAAAGATGCCCTGGCAATTGTGGCACTTATGGATTGTGCACCTCTTTTTTCCAGTAGGACTGTGTAGTGTCTTGGGCTTGTTATAGAATTCTAATGTGGTTAAGACGCTATGGTTCTATGATGACACTGTGGGAATTCCATGTTGAGACAGTTGGGAGATTGATTGTGAAGCTGTTACTGCCCTGCTTTGATGGTCCAGCTAACTAAGATTAAACCACAGTTTACCTTCATCAGATGTCTTTGATCTTTATTACCACAGACTGTCAACTCTTCAGTACACTGGAGGTAGATAACGCACACACCACAATTTCTGTCAGGGTTTATTATTTCTCTAGGTTTGAAAATTTCAAAGATATTTTTAGATTTTAGCACGCTGTCAGGCTGTAAATTCAAGGAAATATGTGTACAAAGGCAGCCTAGCTGAGTCCAATCTGAACTTTCTTCTACTATTGGTTTTCCTATTTCATGCTTGTTCACGATAGCCAATCAAAGAGTGTATTGAGGCCGATGTAGGCTGCTGCTTGATTGGGCCGCCCCAAATGGCCACAGGAGCCTGCCATAGCACAAGAACTTGCAGTGGAGCTGATTTGCACTACCAGGAAAATTGCTTTAATGTCTTTCAAACTGTCAAATTATATTGCTCACCCTTGTCCACACGCTTGAAAGATACATTTGATATTCTCTAGCACTAGGATAGATATTTTCTCTGTTGCATTTACCTTTCACACTGATGAAAGTAACCGGCTGTGTGTTTGGAACGACGTCGAGCAACGAAACGGGCTCTATATCAATTTTCTGAACACCATTTTGTCCTGGATAAAGAAACAAATGAAACAATTACACAGTATATTACATTTCCTTCATAACAGTAACTATTCTCCAGTGCATTTCTGTGGAAGATCTCCCTAATATTTTATTTTTAAATTTTTTTTTTTTAAAGAATAAATATTTACATAAAGTGTAGTCATTTTGAAGGTTTCACTGTGCTGTACTTTAAATCAAAGAATAGTCAGGATTCTGTTACAATGAACGGTGTAAAACCTATTTTATAAGAGAATGAATGAGCCAATAGATCAAGGAGAAAGTATGTCTCATGGAAGGGAGAGTTGGAAGAGAAGAACAGAGGGAGTGTGATCTATAAAAGAGAAGACATACGTGGGCTGATGAAGTAAAGAGTGATGTAAAGAGAAGACGAAGAACACAGGTAAGGTCAAAGACAGAGCAGGAGACGGAGCCAATAGGAGTGGAAGTGAAAATGTATAACCCTTTTTATGTGTCGGATGAGCCCCGGTCGTCCGACGTCACAGTGGGCATGTGCGTCAGACGGCCAGGGGCGTCTGATCTGTGCACGCGTCGGATTCGGCCGCACCCTGGCGGAAAGTCACCTGGTGAAGAGCTGAGATCACACAGTGAACACAGAATTAGTTGAAAAAACCCTATCCGTATCAGGTTTGCGGCTCATTTGTCAATGCTCTCCATAGTTCCAACCTATTATAACTGTTATAACCTCCCTAGGACATGGAGGGTGGCTTTAGGCCATTTGTTTGTGTTTTTGAGATTGATGGGAATGACCTCTCAAGCACAAAGCTCTGCTTTCCTTTCCAGGTCAAGGGTGGTTCTTATGACCTTCTGTATTCGGTTCCAGAGTTTGGGTGTTAGGCACAAGAAGGGTTGTCAGGCAGGTTTGTTTTTTAGCTGCAGACTTTGTTATTCACTCCCACTTTTTTCTCTTAGGTCTCTGAATGTATGTATTTTAACTTGTAGATCCAAAACAAGCCCTGTATGAACAGCTTTGTGAGTTATGCAGACGATTTTTAAGGTGTTGTCTCCTCCTAATGCTAGCCAATGGAGTTGCTTAAAAACGTCTGTAACAAGGTCTGATTTCCTAGTATTTGTTTAGAACTGAACTGTGGTGTACAGGGTGAGTTTGAAGGGCGGAAATTGATGATATGGGAAACCTGTCTAGAGTGGGGCTCCAGCTTCCTATATATGAGGGAACTAGAGCTTACACCACGGTTCTGAAGTCTTCCAGCAGAAAGGAGATTTGTATATGCCACTTACATTACATTATAGCCTTATAGCCCGCCGTAGAGGGCTATACCGGCTATTAAAGACCCTCTCCAGCGTTAAAGGCCCTGAGCCGAAGGCGAGGGCATTTAACAAGGGAGAGGGACTTTAATAGCGGTATAGCCCATCTACGAAGGGCTATAAGGCTATTAGAACATTCTGTCACTAGAGGACAGAATGTTCTAACAAAAAAAAAAACCTTTTGGAAGTGTGAGGGGATTGGAATCCCCTCGGGCTCCCTGAAGCCTTTGTTCACAGTCAGAGCTGTGAACAAAGAAACATTGGAATGTTGGAGCTCCAGGCTTATACCAGCCATTATAAGCCCGGAGCACTCCATTGTTTTCAATGGAGCTCCCAACATTCCAATGTTCTTATTTAGATTAGTGAAGTTCAGAGAGCTTTCAAGTGAAGTGAGTATCCAAGAGATTTGATGGTAAGATAATGGGTGGTATAACTAAAGGGGCTAGTTCATTCAAACTCTTATTGATGGATTGGATGGTTTGAACATAGAAGTAGGAGTTTTATCTAGTTTGGTTTTGATTTCAGGGAGACGGAGGATGTTCAAATGATGATCTGTTGAAGTCAGCTTTACAGATTGCTGATGCTTGGGGGGGAGTAGATTAGAGAGGTGTATTGTTGGTGCTCTCATGTAGTGTTCTCTTCTCCACTTGTAACACTTCTGACAGGGGCTAGACGCAATAGGGTGCAAGAGCGATGCAAAGGTTAAGTCACATTTTGACACCACAGAAAGCCACTTTGTGTGGCTCCAAAAATATGGAGTAACACAACGCAGCACAAGTTACTGCATTGCATTACTCTGCACTGGGTAGGCGTTCCAAAGGCGTTGTGTGTGTTCACATGGTTTCTGAAAAATTACAAGGCCATGTAAACCTGGGAATGCACTAAAAGGAAATGCCTCTCCAGAGAAGGCATAACAAGGAGAAACATCTTTATTTCTCCTAGTTCTTTCCTCTTTCTATGTGCGCTACATTGTGCAGCACACATAGAATGAAGAAAATGCATCTCATGTTTGTTTTTGTGCAGGAAGGTACCCCTTCCTGCACAAAAGCAATCCTGCCTACAACACAAACAACCTTGAACCATGGGGCAAGGGTACCTGCACTGACACTAGGCTGCCAACACAGCAGAGGCACAAGGGAAAAGGACAGGAATGCACCATGGTGGATAGAAACTGCACATTCCTGACTTTCTCTGTGACGAAGCCCGGCAAGGTGACTTGCTGCACTGCCCTGCACCACTCAAGTCATTAATATGCCCCCTAATATTGGGAGGATGTTGGCAGTAATGTGAAGTGTGGTTAATTCTGTGCTGTGATTTGTCCTGCATCCTGACTTGTTAAGGTTATTATTGGTAATGGGTTTAGTGAGTTAAGTTGCTACTACTTTCTTACGAGTATGTAAACAACTGGTAAACTTGTCACTGGCTTCAGGTGTGAAAGATTTTCAGGGTCAAGGTTCTATTTCTTGAGTAAAGTTGTTATGTATCCTGATTTAAGTACACATGGGGAAGTGCTTTTCATCAGTGATGTGTTTACAATCTCAAATAGAAAGGGTATAATAGTTGCTGAGGATGCTCTGATTACTGTAACTGGAAAGGCTTGTTCTGAATGCGGGGGTGGATTTATTGACACAATGATTTTATGCAGCTCTTCTATATTTAAATATTAAATATTGTTTCGCCACAGTGGGGTGGAGAAATCTCTCGTCTATTCCCTTATGTATGTTCTAGATTTTTGTTGCAAAGAATTGTGTTGATGGACATTGAATAATGGGTTCTTTTAGTGGATTAGTGTATACTTTTATAGTTTGGTCCTATTTTTAAAGTAGGAATTTCTTGATTTAATTATTAAAAGATATATTTATTAAATCTTGTGCAACACAGCATAGCAATTAAAGTTGCTGCACTGCATTGCACAAAGGGGAAAACAACGCAAAGCCATACCTACAAAGAAGTCTTGCAGCTGCTGTCATCTCCTACTCTGGTGCTCAAGAAGCCTGCTTGGTGCCCAGCACTAAAGAAAAGGTGTGTGCATGATGTCTGCCATAGGTTTTGTACTGGAAGGGTACCCTTACAGTAAAAAAATACTATGCTTGGATTAACTTTAAAATGTTTTCCCATATTATATGTGCACTGTACAGTGCAGCACACATGTAATATTGAAAGAATAAGGAGAAATGAAAACATGTATCCAAGTTAACACCAGCCTCACAGAGGTGTTGTTTTTGGGCTCAAATGTCAGCCTGCAAATGTTAATAGACATAGCTTTGATAAAAAACCATGGGTATTAGGGTCTCCCACTCATGGAATTCCTCCTCGACACAAACTAATAGAAAGCAGCATAAATCACTATTTGTATTACTTTTAGGCAACTTTGTGCTTTTTCCTCTGTTCTCTTAGAGCTTGTAGGGCAGTTTCTGATTTGGAAATGCTCCACTGTTCTTCTATCCAACTTCCTGGCTACTCTTTCGCTAATGTCCATCTCGCTGTTATACTAAGGTTTAGCACTTTCGATGCTCATGACGAGCTCAGCTCGTCATGAGCCACGGTGCTCGTGTGCTAATGACTAGTTCAGCTCGTCATGACCGTTGGAACGCTCGCACGATGGGCTAATTCCCCTGCTGTGCGAGCGTTCTACACAAACAGGTTTGGTCATGACGAGCTCAGCTCATCATGAGCACACGACCACCGTGGCTCATGACGAGCTGAGCTCGTCATGAGCACCAGGGTGCTGCGCGTGCCCCCCTCCCCCCAGCACAGCGGGGGAATACGCCCCGCAGGGAAGGAGTTAAGAAGATTTTTCAGTTCTTTTTCTAAGAGCAAGTAGAGGTAGTTCATTGGTGATGTTGGTTTTTGATTTTAGGTAGAAGTTATCTCGTGTGATAACGTGCCTGGATAGCCGGCCAAACGTTCTTCATGTGCATTCTCCACTTCTTGGTGGACAGTGATTTAGTTTTATGGATGGATTGTTGTCCGTGTTGAGAATATAGTGGTATGGTGGTCTGGTCAGCCAATAAAGAAACAGGCTAGGACTTTGAAGAATTTTGGTTCTGCAAGGATCATTTCCAAGGTGTTACTCTTTTGTGAAATGGGATACCGCATTTCCTTTAGTTTCCTGGTACAATGCACCTTTTCAATGTTCCTGTGCAAACAGGATATCAGCTAAATAAATGTTATTGGTGAAGTGGAGGAACATATTTAAAATGAATTTCTCCACATGCTCCAAGAAGGCACGGGTGTGGTTGGGAGGGTGATAAGATGTGGAAACATCTGGCCGTATTGTGGATTGGATTTAAAGAGATCCATTCCATACAGACCAAAGAGTTTGGTTTGCAGATTATTGCTAAGCCTCTTCTACTTTTCAATGGCTGATCCTCATGAATAAAGGAATAACCTTAAGGCCCGCCTTTTTTCTGTGTTTAAAATCATGGCTTGCAGGTGAGTGGTTAGCAGTGCTGGAAATGGAAAACATTTACACCATGAACCCATAATGTGGCAGTGGAAAGAGGGTGGAATCACCAGGGGAGTCATGAAAACAGAGTCTGATTGTCAATTTATACATTTATTTTGAAAAAAACTCTGCCCCAAATAAATTGTCAACAAAGACAAATGCAACAATAACTGTGTTCTGGCTCACTTAAATAGTCACCAAGAGACTGCATTTTAAGATATCTTACAGTGTTAAGGTGCAGAAACCTTTGTTTGCCTAGCTAATTTCAGAGAATAACTGTAAAATAAATCACATGGTTAATTTGCTTCCTGGAGTGATCTGTGTCTTTTTTTATTTTTTTTAATTTAATTTTTTTTATTGTAATTTATTGTCTTAAATATGTATTTTACATTATTTCTCCATTATGTTCACAGTTCTGACTCATTTCTATCATCTTTATTTATAATATTTAAGTTAGAACAGATGATCAACTGAAATAGGCACAATAAGCAGCCGCGGCCCATACAGGTAAGAGTGGTAGGGCGTGGGGCTGGGTGAGTGGGGATTTCTACAGACGAAGACCAGGGAAGATTAAATAAATAAATAATTTGCCCTAGTCATCATCCGTCGAAATCCCCCCTCATCCAGCCCCACCGCCCCACTTCTCTTACCTGTATGGGCCGAGGCTGACAATAAGCAGGTAAAAAATGTGATGTGCGGTACAATACAACATTCTTGACATCATAGGCACAAAGTCCAATGAACAAAGATGCCCGGAACAGGAATCCTCTTCCCCCGCTCTGAGTAGACCCCCTCCTTTCCTCTCACTTTACACACTTGTATGATTTATTTTGTGTGTATCTGTTGTAAAGTTCTTTGACAACCTACATTTGGATGATTAGCATTAGAAAAAAATAAATAAATCAATTGTTAAGTGACAACACACTGCGTGCCTTACTTTGCCTCCATGACACCCGCATCTAATTGTTAGGTTCCAGCTAGCCCTCAGCCTGGATGGGATTTCAAAAAAGAGGGCTCATAGTACTTTTAATGAAGCCACTGATTGGCCTCAGGTAGAAGTCAAAAGAAACAACCTCATCTCACCTCCTGCAGGTTGCTGCTCTGAACGGAAATCAGACCATGTGCTGATTGTGTTCCAGTATCAGCAAATTACACCGGGAAAATTCACAATTTTTCACTGGATCCAGCTTGGATCCTGGATCCGGTTCAGTAATATCTGGAGGAGCCACTCCACCTCCACTGGTGTTAAGCAAATCTGCAATTTTGCACACATGATCAATTGCTGATCTGCCACTAAACAGCATGCATCTTGAGGCAGAGGAGCCTGTGACGAATGAGGGGGGATGCTTGTTTCGATAAGTATGAGGTTATTGTGATTTATTCATCCTAAGGTTTGGCCTTCAAGGCATTGCCCGGGATGGCGGGCCTGAGGATGTAGATATGCTAGTTGCAGTTGCGGCTGGCCAATTTAGAAAGTGATGGGACTATCACAGGGACGTATAAAACAGTAGTTAGGACTCATACAGTTGCCTCTACACATCGATTACCAACTTTCACATCAAACAAAAAAGGCGACAGAGTGAGACTCACACCCTTATGCCCAATCTGAAGCTTGGATAGGACGGAAGGTTGTATTTTTTCCTATATAACGTGGCTTCTGATGGGGAATGGGGACGCTTGAATGACAGGCCCCAAATCACCATTCTCTGACACGCTGCACTGCCTGATGCTATTGCAGCATGTCAGAAATGTATTGCATCTGTGAAAGGACAGGATGTAACAGCCCACGCCTGACACATGCGCAGTATACCAGGGGAGCCTCTTCTGGTGCAAGGTGATATTGCAGCTATTACATGTAAACAAATGATCGGTGAGATTATTTTGGTAAATGTAAATGCGGTAGTATTTTAACAAATGAGATGCAAGAAGTGACCCCTGACTGTGGGGGGTCGCCACCCCGTTTTTCCCTTATAGAGCAGCTGCGCCAGGCTAGTTATTTTGCAGCAACATCCCTAATGATGAATATGTAATATTATGAAGGTGAAGCGAGTCCGCTGTTTACAGAGAAGATATTTACTGGTCAAATTATGCACAGGATATGGATTGAAGTACTGGTTGGAAATGATGTACGGTCAGTGGTTGATGAAGGTTTGAGAGGTAGAGAATGAACTGATATCCTGCAAATTAGATTGGCAAAGAGGAATGTTTACAATTGTACAGTGATAACAGCTGGTGTATGGAGCACGGGCCAACAATATATGTAAATGTAAATGTGTTGTATTTGTATAGCGCAAACAGTAACCCGTAAGCATCCCGGAGCTTGTACTCCTACCACAAGGGAACCCCTCCTGGCTTTTCCTTGTGAGGTGTCTACTCCTGGGCATCCCATGGTGAAACCAGGCATCCCTTGTGTATCGGGGGCCATTGTGGAGACTAAGCAAGCTATTGCCTAGAGTTGCATCGTGGGGCCCATGCTTAGATTCGGCACTGAGGCGAGAATATCCGGTCAGAGGAATTTAAGCCCGATCCCGCCAAGGCGGGAATCGAACCCTGGTCCCTGGCCAGCGCTCTGCATCAAGGTCTGCCGCTCTAACCATTGAGCCACACTTCTCCACTATATATGTGATTAAGTCCCCCATGCCATGCAATATAAGGATATTGCAAGTCACAGATGAGTTTGATGACCATGACCTTTAGAAGGTCACACCATATACAGGAATGAGGCAGAGGGCCGAGTTTCCTTATAGTGCCATGGAACGCAGAGCTGACTTCCAATATTCTTATCATGTGTAGCAGTGTAATATATGACTTATAATACGAGGTCACACCATCACTATTCCCACAAACCACCTAAATCCTTAGAGCGTAGCTCTTTCATAGGAACGAATAAGCATGTTTGCGAACATGAAGAATAAAAAGACAATTTCTGGTGCTAAATTTAACACATCAAAACAGCTGTTAGATAGTTTTTGCAAAAACATAATACGAGAGGTTTTATGCAAGGCAGTTAAAAAAAAGGTGAAGTAGAAGCATACAGAAAGATTCCAATGTTTCTAAAAGTAACTAATAAGTGTGAACATTTAACGTTTCCCAAAATATCCACTTTCTGCTTGGCAATGTACAGCTAGAAAAGTAGATCAGAAAAAAGAAAGCAATGTTTTGCTTTCCTTTTTAAACAGCAGCTTTAATTATGTGCATGACAGAGAGAATTTTATACCTTATGATACATGGTCACTTCATCACCCTTCCAACAAACTGCTTAAATCGTTGGGGCCTCATTTATGAGAAAGTATGCATCGCTGCGTGAAAGCAGCGATGCATCACTTCTCAGTGCGCACTCCTTGCGACACACATATCTTTCCTATCTGACCGCTCCTTCCAGATTCATGCCCCACCATATTTGTCTGGCAGGTTCCCCCTCAACTGCGGTGTCCCTCAGGGGCCCGCCCTTAGCCCTACGCTGTTTAATGTGTAAGTCCGCCCTCTTGCCCTCCTAGCCAAAGAGCTGAAGATCAAAATGATCTCATATGCCTTCTCTAAGAACACCGTGTCAGACCAGTTAAAATTCCTGGAAGATGTTTTGGCCATCTCAGACTGGATGACGGAGAACTATCTCCAACTCAACTCCTCTAAGACGGAGGTGCGCCTGAATGTCCGTGACTCGCATAAGTGGGATTACCAGTGTTGGCCTTTGACAATGGCACCCCCCTATACCTAAAGAAGTAGTCAAGAATTTGGGCATCCTAACAGACAACTCCCTCTCATTTGAGCTTCATGCAAAAAAAGTTGCTGATACCTGTTTTGGCCGCCTGCGCAGCCTCAAACCCATCTTGGGATTCTTCGAGCCCCCTCCTCGCCAAGTAATTATCCAATCTATGGTTCTATCCCATCTGGACTATTGTAATGGACTATTACTTGGCACCAATAAAAAAGTCATTAAAAGACTTCAAAGGGCTCACAATGCGGCTGCCCGCACTCTCTTTGCCCTACCTAAACACTGTTGCACCTCCCATCTACTACACCATTTGCTTTGGGTGCCCATGAAACAAAGAATCCAATTTAAGACCCTCTGCCTCACCCATAAAATTCTACACAGCCAGGGCCCCCAGATATTGCAAGGACTATGCACCTTCTATGTTCACACACGGGCCCTACGCTCTGCAGACTTGCATCTTGCCTGCACCATTAGGGTGCGCAAGAGCAGAGCAGGTGGCCGCTCTTTCAGGTCCTTGGCCCCGGCCCTATGGAATTCTATTCCCCTTGAGGCACGCTTTACACAAGATCATTGGCTCTTTCAGAAACAGATCAAAACCTGGCTGTTCGCCTCCATTTAGGGAGGCTGCCGCATCTGTCTCCCTAAATTGACCCTACTTTGCTGTCTCTCCTGCTGTGCCCTGCCTGCTGGCCTGTCTGCAAGCTCTGGGACGCCCTGTTGCTGAGGCAGCCATGCGCTATATAAGTCAAACTAACATAACATAACATACCTGATGCGTCATATTTAGTGTATGACGCATCATGTCGCAAGGAGTTACAGATACTTCAGTATTTCTGACGTATCTGTAAACGCAAAAGTGACGCATTGCTGAAGTGTGTCACAAAAGTGACGCAACTCCAGCAATGCGTCCTTTCACAAGGGGCAAGCCGCATGTGAAAGGGCCTGCGTCAGTCTTACGCCTGCTGTGTGACAGGCGCAAGATTCTGACACAATGGCGTCCTAGAAGTGACGCAATGAAATCTCATAGATTTCACTGCGTCACTTCTACGAGGCTTTTTGCGGGGAACGCCCCCCCTGCATACATTATACCTGACACAGGTATAATGTAGCGAAGGGGTTTACAATGTGACAAATCTGCTTAGATGGGTCACTTTGTAAATAGTGCGCAACAGGAGGCATGTTTTATGCTGCCGACGCGTCACAAAAAGTGATGCATCAGCAGCGCAAAACTGACGCAAGGCCTCATAAATGAGGCCCTTAATATTTTGCTCTTTCATGTTTTGTTGCAGACAGTAAACCTAAACCAAAATCTGTACTGCAAAATTCATCACACTGTCAGTAATTTTTAAAAGGATATTAGAACTACTTCCATGTAATCCGATAAAAAAATGCTGTGTTAGAAATAATCAGTTGTCTTTCCTGTAACGACCTCAAATTGGGAAAAATACATTTGTTGCTATACTTATCTACTTTCTGCTGAACGTTTTTCATTTTAGCAAAATATATCAGAAGGAGGAACATGCGCTTTGCATTTTCGTTCTTTAAATTGTTCCTACAGTTATGCTCCGTTACGTGCCCTCGCTGCTAGCTCTGACAGCAGGTATTGTGATGTCAGGACTCAACTGTAAGAAGTTATTACAGTCATTAAAATTGAGCAGCTACGTAATTGCTTCACTTCAGGCGTCTGGAGCTGTCACAAGGACATTAGAGAAGGGCTTCTATACAAGGAGTGCAGGCTTCATTGTATTATAATTGTTTCAAGGAGAATAAAGTCAATCGAAAGTATCGGTAATTAATGCTACTGAAGAGATGGCCCTGGGTCTTGAGAAGCTACGGGTGTGCTGGTGCACGCGTGATAATTAGGTTAATCAAGAAATGTGTTTCTAATTCGGCAGATTTCTGATACTGAAGGAGTAGCGGAGGCCTAGGTTGTAACTGCATCAGGGAAAACACCGAAAATCTATTGATACCGCCATATCGGAAAGTTTTAAGCTACACAGAACGTGTTGCAAATAAATTAAAAGACCAAACTATTTATGTCCACTAGGTGGTAGCAAAAGATTATGGTTGGGTCATACAAACGCCAGCGCCCAGGTTGCCATCCTCCTTGGAAGTGCCGAGTTCAGATTATTGCTATCTCTCAAATTCATTAGTTAAGGAGTTCTATTTGACTTAGGTGCCCGGTGTATTTGTATACAACTCTGCAATAGTACACATAGGTGCCAAGTTTTCGTCATGCTTTTGTCTGACATTTCCACATTTTCAGTATGATTTGTGTGACATTTCAATTACTTACGTGTGACCCTATGAGTGACACTATTGTGAGTGGAGCAAACCAGTCATGTCCATTTAAACAGATACATTTCACAAGTGATCCCTTTTTCCCACACTATATTAATTGCCTTAAAACAGCTGCAACGCTCCGGAGTGCCTATACTATGTCTGTAACATGCTGTAACATGCTTCCCTTTTATAACAGGTTCGCACTGAAAAGAAACATTTCTTGCACCAGCATAAAGCACGTACATGCAGTTACCTTACAAAGTGAAATATGAAGTGGTGGCTTACAGTCATGGGGTTTTACAGTCATGCGCACTCTGTCCTTTCTTCATGTAGGCAGCAATGCAGCCTACATAGAAAAAATGACCTCCCAATAGGCGCCGTCCCGACCAATCACAACTCTGCCATTGCAGTGTTGTGATTGGCTTAGGGGAGGGGAGAGAGGCTGCCTGCTTCCTGCAGGAAAGCCGGTCAGGAGCAGAGACGACACGGGACCTGGGAAGGTACGTTTAAATTAATAAATAAATAAAAACACCACGCGACACCCCCCCCCCCCCCCCCTCACCCCTACCCACGAGCCATCCCGGCCACAACTGACCAAAGTGCACTTGAACGAATCCTATTATCATTGAAAGACTGGAGTCTATATCAGCGGCGGCTCCTCTATTAAGGCGAAGGAGCATCACCCCACTGCTCGCTATGAGCAGTGTAAAGGAAAAATAAAATACGGACTGGAGCCAGGTTAGGGCCGGTCGGGGCTGGGCTCCTTTCAGAGGGAGGAGTGGATGGTGTGCCTAAGTGCCCATGACGGTTTGGCAGGCCGTCTTGGGCCAGCCAAACCGCTATGTACACTTTGAATGTTCCCCACCAGGCTGTAATACACAGCCTGGTGGGGAACATGCAGAAGGCTCCTACTCCCTGTCTGTGTCCCGAACCATGGCGCTCAGATCAATCACAAGTGCCGTGATTGACTTAGGGGAGCCTGGAAGCCTGGGTGCTGCCAGGGTCAAGGAAGAGAAAAGGACGGAGGAGAGGCGGCGGCGGCTGGCGATTGGCGATCAGCGAGGAACAGGTAAGTCTAGTTTTTTTTCTAACTCCCCACTCCATCCAATGCAACTGTTCCTTGCCAGCCACCACTGGTCTATATGTATCGCTTTATTCCTCCACTTGTTGGTGGCAGGCCTACGTGCTGAAGCCACATGGTTCATGGGCGGTTTCTGATCCATTTACAGCATATAGGTTCTTCGATTTGTGACCTGTGTATCTTGCTGTGGCTAGATATCATCCATTATTTGACTGCTTTCATCACTTCCTCCTGGCTGATCCCCACAACCTTAGACTGGTCATGCCTCTCAAACCAGCCCCCAAAGCCTCAGCTGTATCTCCTTTCCTGTACCATCTTAAAGTCTCAGTACACACTCCCCTCTTGCACTGTACCTGTAGTTACGGAAGGAAATAAATAGGCATCTCTTAGTACAAGAAGATCAGGTATTCTATTGGTGCATTTCAGGCATGTGTGCATGTTTAAAACTTTACTACTTCTAAATGCCTTTTGTGAATACCGTATGTCTAGGCTTTCCTGTTTTCAGTTTCTATTTTTGGTAAATTCTGGTGGGGTTTTTTCCAGTGTTTTCCAGTGATTTCAATACCTTAGAAAAACAGTTATTTTCAGTGGTTACTCATTTTTGCGCCATCAAAACAGCAGAAACAGTGCTTTACCAGTGTTTATGGAACCTTTTGCTTTCATTATTGCTTGCTTACATCACTGATGAATGGGATTTAGACAGGTAACCTCCCAGGTTTATGCCCAAATATATAGTATATGTTTTCCAGTGCCAAGAACAGGAACATGTGATTTCGATATATAGTAATAAAGATGTGCCACGTCATCCCCTTACAAAAACTAGTAGTAACATTAATACCAGGCAGTTCACACCACCGTTTTTGCAAAGTCACACCCTACCAACGCAAAAGAAATGATTTCTGAAATCTGTTCTCAGTCCAAATGTGAGGTTATCTGGCCAGCGTGGAAGCAAGACATGGCTGTTTCACGACCCCCTAAGCAGGGGGCGCTGGAGGAATGGGGCTACAAGTTTTTTGCCTCCTTTTAATCAAAGGTGCCATGAGATAGGACTAGAGTAAGAACAAGGCACGTGTGTTTTAGAAATAAAAGTAAGATACTGCACCTGGAGCCTAACATGTTTTCTACATTTAAAGGGAATACATTCATTGACACTTTTTTTATGCTCTTAGAGATGTGCAATCCTATTGTACCTTTCTAAAAGACAGATCTGTGATTGAGAAACACTATAAAAGTAGGTATTTATGGTAGGAAACCGCAGTGAGAACCTACTATTCGGGAGGACACATTGCCTTTAAAATGTATTTTAGCTCAAAAAGTCCACTACAAAAACAATTTTACTGGAAAGTATATTCTGTGCACAATTTAGCTCACAGGATTAAAGAGCCCTAATCCCACCACATGGCTGCCCTCCCACCACATTGAGTCAGATACCTTTCTCCTACATTTATTGTTTTAAGGTGCTACCTTTTCTCTCCATGTTCCAGAAACATATATTTTTCCTAAAACTCTGCCCTTTGCTTTCTTAGTAAACAAAAGTTGTTAATATATTTTCTGGCAGGCAGTGAGGTGGACATGGTTGCAATGTTTGTTAACTCTTTCCATGTGGCCGCGATTCCCCTGGTGTGCTGTAAACAACACGAAAAGGGGCGGGCTGTGACGAACCCCAGCCGTCATCAGCACACGAGCACCGTAGTGCATGACGGCTGGGGTTCGTCATCAGCATGGAAGGGGTTAAAGAAGCTTGAAATTGTTATATTCTATTGCTAGTCCTCAGGGTTGCTGGATAGTATATTTTTGTAACAATAATGTGCATCATGAAGTTTTTGGAACCGCAATTCATTACATCACCTCATGTCCACAAGCCGACGATGAACACATGTTGCTGGGGGCCAGGTGTTGCTCCGGCTCTGGAGCCATTCACACCTCGGCCCCCCATGTGTTGGACCGTCCAGCAGCAGTGTTTTCTAAACCCCCCTCCTCAGGCCATAGGGAGGGGTGGAGGAAAAAGTATGCAGAGCCTCTCTGGGGCCCAGGTATTGTCACCTCGGCCCTGGTGTCTTAGGCTTCGGTGGAGGGAGTGTGCCTTTGCTTGGGCCTCCCTGTGCTGTGACAGAATCCCAGCGCCTGCTCAGCATCCTGTGATTCTGGGCAACTCACTTAATCTTTAAAGATCTACAATAAAACTAAACGTTATCTTGTATATAATCGTCACACATGTAAATCACTCTAGGGCCTTTGAGCCAAGATCACACTACATAAAACTACACAAAATATCTAGCTGGATATGCTACTTTGAAATGTGAGAATGTTCTGCAGGTTTTTCTTGCTATTTTCGGTTTTAAAAAAAAGATGCTTTTTTTGTTGCAATTTTTTATAGCGCAAACTCCACCGAAGGTATAGGAGCGCTTTACATGAGCACCATTTTTTTCTTGCATTCTTGCTCTTTGAATCTGAGTTCTGTTCATTTCTTGTGTGCCCATCTGTGATGTAAACTACTGTGCACCAGTCCCGTTCAGTGGTTCCCCGAGCTTCCTTGGTGTCAGGCATGGCTAGTTCACCCTTATTAGATATTAAACTCGCTTTCTGTCATAGCTAACCACCGTCGGACATCAATTATTGCCTTGAAAAAGTCTTCTTGAAAGACGAAACACGTGTCGGCAAGTTGTGTGCTAGGAAGTTTTAATGAAATCATTTTGGAATAAAGTATTATCAAGACTGCTACATGCCTTGGATCCTTATATTTTGACTATTGGCACCGTTACCGTTGATATCCTTATTGGTGCTGAATGGGTGATATTTATACCCATTGATGTGACTTACATTTGCTGACTAAATAGTGACTATGGGTGTGCTGTCCGAGCCCTTTCTTTTTGCATTTTGTCATATGCACACTTTGTGTGCAACAAACACCGTGGGGTAGTGGGTGTTGTTAGGGCTAATTGAGCACCCATCTTCTAATTTGGATTTCGTAATATATGAATTCCACGTCTATATTGTACCACTTAATATAGTGAGGTCAATGAATGTGCAGATGTTTCTCTCTCTAGAGAACACTACTACCCACCATTTGTGATGTTAATAGACCTGGGAATGTGTTAGAATTTTACACCACCCCAGGTGAGGCATAACAAGAAGAAATATCTTTATTTCTCCTTGTTTATTCCTTTTTATATGTGTGCTACATTCTCCAGCACACAAAGAAAGAGGAAAATGCCTCAGAGGATTGTTTTTGTGTAGGAAGCTGTCTCTTCCTGCACAAAAACAATCATACCTGCAAAGCAGGCACCCTTGCACCATGGCACAAGGGGGCCTGCATTGGCGCTAGGCAGCACATTGTGTGCCAGTGCAAGAAAAGGACAGGAATGATAGTACAGAAGTGCATGGTGACACTAAGCTTGAGGCAGTTCAGTGAGGACAACGGTGTTGACGAAATGGGTGGAACTTGTGATGGTTCATGTCTTCTGTTAGGGTTCCCTGATCTACCACTGCTGCATGGTTGACCACCAAAAGGCTCATCACTGCATACAAGAATGAACACATTGCGAGGCGGAATCAACCTAACTTAAAACGAGAGGAAGCAGCATCCTTTCCTACAGAGAATGCCCTTCCCAAGCACGTTAAAGGACCTGGCTTGCGGGATTTCAGCCACCATGAAGGGCTTGAGTTCGATCTCTCATTGAGAATGGCGGGTTTGCTTTTCGCCCTAAATATTTTTCCGAAAAGGGGGTGGTGATGAACAGAGTGTCTGAATTAAGCAGACCACTCTTACCCAGTCCAAAGATCAGGGCTTGATCCATCACCGTTTTTTAGCTCACTGCACCATCCCAGCTCAGAACTTGGCAATATGCAAATTAGTCTGACCCTGGCCCAGTGCATCATGGGAACAGGGCAGACCAAACTACCAAGCCAATTCTTATACTGGGAAGGAAACAAGCTACCGGGGACCGGTTTCTGGCATTTCAGCCTTCTTCGGCCCGGCTTGCTTGAATCCTGATGGTGCAATGAGCTAGGGACTCACATCTGAGTATACCCTTCCACGCTTATGGTGGACAAAAATGATTCAGAAAAGGGGGTGGTGATGAACAGAGTGTCTGAATTAAGCAGACCACTCTTACCCAGTCCAAAGATCAGGGCTTGATCCATCACTGTTTTTTAGCTCACTGCACCATCCCAGCTCAGAACTTGGCAATATGCAAATTAGTCTGACCCTGGCCCAGTGCATCATGGGAACAGGGCAGACCAAACTACCAAGCCAATTCTTATACTGGGAAGGAAACAAGCTACCGGGGACCGGTTTCTGGCATTTCAGCCTTCTTCGGCCCGGCTTGCTTGAATCCTGATGGTGCAATGAGCTAGGGACTCACATCTGAGTATACCCTTCCACGCTTATGGTGGACAAAAATGATTCAGAAAAGGGGGTGGTGAGGAACAGAGTGTCTGAATTAAGCAGACCACTCTTACCCAGTCCAAAGATCAGGGCTTGATCCATCACCGTTTTTTAGCTCACTGCACCATCCCAGCTCAGAACTTGGCAATATGCAAATTAGTCTGACCCTGGCCCAGTGCATCATGGGAACAGGGCAGACCAAACTACCAAGCCAATTCTTATACTGGGAAGGAAACAAGCTACCGGGGACCGGTTTCTGGCATTTCAGCCTTCTTCGGCCCGGCTTGCTTGAATCCTGATGGTGCAATGAGCTAGGGACTCACATCTGAGTATACCCTTCCACGCTTATGGTGGACAGAAATGATTCAGAAAAGGGGGTGGTGATGAACAGAGTGTCTGAATTAAGCAGACCACTCTTACCCAGTCCAAAGATCAGGGCTTGATCCATCACCGTTTTTTAGCTCACTGCACCATCCCAGCTCAGAACTTGGCAATATGCAAATTAGTCTGACCCTGGCCCAGTGCATCATGGGAACAGGGCAGGCCAAACTACCAAGCCAATTCTTATACTGGGAAGGAAACAAGCTACCCCCTTTTTGTAAATCGTTTTTGGCCACTATAGGTGTGGCAGGGTATACTCAGACATGAGTCCCTTTCTCACTGCTCCATCAGGATTCAAGCAAGCCGGGCCGAAGAAGGCTGAAATGCCAGAAACCGGTCCCCGGTAGCTTGTCTCCTTTCTGGTGAAGAATTGGCTTGGTAGTTTAGTCTGCCCTGTTCCCATGATGCACTGGGCCAGGGTCAGACTGATTTGCATATAGCCAGGTTCTGAGCTGGGATGGGGCAGTGAGATAAATAACGGTGATGGATCAAGCCCTGATCTTTGGACTGGGTAATAGTGGTCTGTTTAACTCAGACACTCTGTTCATCACCACCCCCTTTTTGTAAATCGTTTTTGGCCACTATAGGTGTGGCAGGGTATACTCAGACATGAGTCCCTTTCTCACTGCTCCATCAGGATTCAAGCAAGCCGGGCCGAAGAAGGCTGAAATGCCAGAAACCGGTCCCCGGTAGCTTGTCTCCTTTCTGGTGAAGAATTGGCTTGGTAGTTTAGTCTGCCCTGTTCCCATGATGCACTGGGCCAGGGACAGACTGATTTGCATATAGCCAGGTTCTGAGCTGGGATGGGGCAGTGAGATAAATAACGGTGATGGATCAAGCCCTGATCTTTGGACTGGGTAAGAGTGGTCTGTTTAACTCAGACACTCTGTTCATCACCACCCCCTTTTCTGAATCGTTTTTGGCCACTATAGGTGTGGCAGGGTATACTCAGACATGAGTCCCTTTCTCACTGCTCCATCAGGATTCAAGCAAGCCGGGCCGAAGAAGGCTGAAATGCCAGAAACCGGTCCCCGGTAGCTTGTCTCCTTTCTGGTGAAGAATTGGCTTGGTAGTTTAGTCTGCCCTGTTCCCATGATGCACTGGGCCAGGGACAGACTGATTTGCATATAGCTAGGTTCTGAGCTGGGATGGGGCAGTGAGATAAATAACGGTGATGGATCAAGCCCTGATCTTTGGACTGGGTAAGAGTGGTCTGTTTAACTCAGACACTCTGTTCATCACCACCCCCTTTTTGTAAATCCTAAATATTTTTCCAGCATTGGCTTTCTTCTCCATAGTGACCGCCTCAGATATTTTCTAGAGACATCAAGAACCGATGCATTACACGCTAGATGGAGAAGAACTGTTTGCACCGGGAAGGAGTGGGCTCACTCAAATTATGTATAAGAGTGGATTCTGTGAGCAGGTCTTCTGCACGAGTTTGGCACACACCTACACCTTAGCGACAGTTGGATCCTTCCATGGTTGAGGTGCAGGTACAAGAATTATTTATGGCAAATGTATTTGGTGTGCATGGACGGCCTCTATGACATTCACAAAATGAAGAGCACTGTTGTTTCCTAGTTTCCCAAAGATGCCAGAGAAAATATTTTGCACACCCCTACTTGTTATGCTAACATCCAAAATACTGCAAAGTGCATTTGTGCCTTGATTGGCATGAAGAAAATGTATTGTGCTATGAAACCACATCTCAAAATGGAATGCAATAGAAAGCAAGCTCAGTTTGCTCAAGAATGGTAAAGCACCCTTTGCCGCAAGCAGGAGTGACAAAGGAAGGGCAGTGCATTAACCCTGGCATTTCAAACACCATAGAGATCCATGGATGGTCCAAGTTTTACTCCTCTTCTAAATGTAATAGCTGCAAAACTAGTCCCAAGCCTATGTTAAAGAAGTGAGGCCTTACGATGCACCGGCGCCTTGATCTTTATTTGGATCATCACAAAAACCCACAGGTTCCTCTTTCGTCTTACCCCCAATGCATCTCCAGAACAGATCAGACTTGAGTTTGGACTAGTAAATCAATTAATCACCAGAAAGGGGGCGTATATTAAAACTTGGAAGAGAATAAAATCAACGTTGGATAATCCTTTGAATAAAGACTCTGGCATAAAATTCAAAATGATCAAAATACCCCAGCCGGTCTGTACCTAAACACCACCATTGATGACTTGGGGGTCTGGACAATATGGGACTCAATACTCACACAGGGGGTCATATAAAATTATTAAATTGGATAATATTCAATGATGATGTGTCTCTATTCACCAGATCTCACGCCTGGACATTTATACATTTAAATCAAAGCCCTTTAGCCTCAGCCATATTTGGACGCCGGATGGTCCAAGCGGTTAAATGAGTCCTTTATTAGGTACCCATTTGGCATTCTCCCTGGATACGCCCATGCCACGCCCTGGCTATGGAACAAAGTACCATTCATATACAGACTGTGTCATGCAGCAGAAGAGAAGGTTGTCCACCTACTCTGTATCTGCCCAGGCCTCTAGAGAGAAAGGAGGTCCTCATTGGGATGGCTTTGGGATCAACGAGGCATCTGTTCCTGCAGACAGGCTGTCATTGCATGTTTGAATCCAATGGACACTATTCTGAATTGTCGTTTAAAAAGGTTTTTATTCAAGCTGCACCAAAACGGAAGGAGTGCAAGCTGTGCTAATTCACTCCCAAACACTGAATGTATAAATATTCTTTGGTTTTAATGGTCTTTATGTAATTTACTGAGACAGCTACATATGCAATGCTTTTTTAATGTATGCTCTGGTCTTAATTGGTTTTATGTAATTTGCTGAAGCAGCCATATATGCAATTTTATTTTAACGTATGCTATGGTTTTTATTATCTTTGCATTATAAATATTTGCTTACTTACTTATTAGTTTTAGATTTGGTAATCAATGGGGATTTTTGCTTTAAAATTAATAGGGGTAGAATTACTGTTTTCAGAGGTTCATTATTTAAGACCCTTTTTTAAATTTTGAGATGAAGAAAATCAAGGGCAGCCTGACTTTGTGTTTTTGTCTACTGGAAACTTGTTTGGTAGCACACTTATGCACATAGTACACCACAAACACCCCTGACAATACCAGACACACCCTTACCAAATAAATCGATTATTAAATAAAAATTTGACAGCAAAATCTTCACTGACCAGACACAATGACAATAGATCATTATGACTCTAGTCAATGAGAAATCATTGAACCATAGGAAAATGGTTGCCCGACACTTCAAGATTAAGGTTGAGATGGCCTACTCGCAAGATGTGTTTCCTCAGAACTCCAATAATTTCTTAAGTTCTCCAGCCTAAACAACTGCAATTTTCATAAAAAAATTTAATCTTTCTTAAATACCTGTCTACTTCTCACAAGCACACAGTGACATTGACTCAAGTCTAAGGACCATCTCTAATCCATCTCTAATCCAGCAGGCCTTATTACAAGTAAACTTGAACTGAATGTCTGTGTCAAATTACTTCTACAGCTTCACTTCTCCCACTTTTATTACAGCCATCTTCACCAAAGAATCACTGAATGTCTTATTCCTCTGTTGGTTCTGCACCACAACTCACATACAAGGGAAAATCTAAGAGACTTATTATTTTAGCAATCGCACAGACAAAAGGCACACACTGAGCACCTAATTGCAGCCCACCAAGGCCTCCCAACTCCAGGCATGTTGCGTACATGACTACCTGTCCATCGGATCTTCACTTGCACGTCTGCCACCATGTTTATAATTTGATGGTAACTCACCATTCTTCTTCAACGCCATATTCTCTTATCAAACAAAGGTCTGAAGGAATCTTGCTATGGTCTTTGGAGACATTTGACTCCATTAAACCCTTACTGCGGAGATGGGCACACACTTAAATGGTTCAATTTCTTCTAACCACTTCCATAGGAAATGATGGCTGAATAACATCAGCATGACTCCGACTGTGAAACTTTTTGATTCACTGTACTTTCTGTTAAAATTGTGGTGAGCTGAGTTTTAAGCTACATCCTGCGTTTTAAGCCTTGATCAAACGCCCTCTTTCTTCTAAAGCAAGCTATTATAAAATTCACGTAAAGCATCACAAATGATCGCCTGGTCAACTGCTGAATCTGGGCCACCAACTTTCATGGCCTAAACCACATTGGTTCACTAGATACTGGGAATTATTCTGCATTTGCGCACAATTTATGTCACTAATTGTTAGTGCAGGGACCACAAAGCCTTCTTTGGTAACTCCCTTTTCTATGCCACATACTGGCCATATGAAAGATGGCATATTCACTAAATGCGGATTTGATCAAGTGGCACGTCAGGTAGGCATCAGCTCGTCCCCTGTTCCCCTTCTTCACCAATCTAGTCTAGTCCTTGGAACCTCTATCCTTAACAGTTTTGTTTTAGTTCACTCTCCGAATTCATATTAGTGACCAGTTCTCAATCTCAACTGAAATCAAGCCCATGGATGGCCTATTTATCCCACTCAACCCGCTCAGTCGAATCTCTATCTCTCCCACTCTCAAGCACTCACTGCACACTCTCCCCTAGCCTCAAAATGGGCCTACAGTCACAACATCTCTTTTTTCCTGTAATGAAACACAAATCCTCTAGGCGAAGACACAGAAACCAAACAATCTCATTAAAGGTGTTCCACCCACCACCCCAACCCACCCCACCCCCACACCACGCCTAACAATATGCTCTCATGCACACTCTAATGCAAGATCAGCTGATGGTGTCTTCACCAAAATATTCAACTTCTTTACTTATCATAACATTGATGCCATCATCATCACAGAATCTTGGTTAAATGACCCCCATCAACAAAATTATTGACTCATGCGTCTTATAAATTACACAACTTTCAGGGCTGCCAGCATAAAACAAGAATAGGCTTAGTATTAAGGACTTCATCAGCTACAACCTCACACCAACACATGTGTTTTACACTTTTGAATGTTTCAGGTTAGTTCTTAGTTTCTCTTCATCACCCACTTTACATATGCTCACAATTTACCATGGAGTCAAGCTAGCCGGGCTGATGAGAGGTGTTACCTCGAAACCGGTCCGGTCCTCGGATGCTTGATTCCGTTCTGAGAAGGACATGGCTTTTGTAGTTCGGACTGGACTGTTCCCATGGGGCACAGGGTCAGAGCTGATTTGCATATCGCCATTGTCTAACCCAGGGTGGTGTGGAGTGCAAAAAACGATGGATTTGGGCCCAGATCTTTGGACTGGGGTGAGTGTGTGACATTGATCCACATTCGGTCCATCACCTGTTTTGTTTGCACAATTTACCATCCAGCACAGAGCAATACCAAATTAATGGACAAGTAATCCGAATACATACACATGGTTTCCACAAACAACACCTTTGTCTGTGGTTTTAATACTGACAGTGGGAATCCAAAAAGTAAACATTATGTGGTCAGAAATGTTTTTATCAATAGTGTACTCTGTGTCCCCCACAGCCCCATTGATTGGTCTGACAGATAATAATTCCTTAATGTCACAATGTTTTTATTTTGATTCCTGAGAAATCTCTCTATGCAGGAAGCGAACCAGCAGCCCCTCCTGCCAAAAGAGGCAAATTAGATGAATTAAAACAAAAAATTCACCTAATGAAAAACAAGTTTTACTTAACAATAATGAGTCAAGTTCCTCCTCCTAAATTCACTCATTATTTTGACTCCTCCTTCCTTGTTATATGACTTAGCAACTAGAAAAGTCCATCAAAAATCTTAAAACTACAAACTATTTCCTCAACTCCAATCCAGCTAAAATCGTCAAGGACTAGTTTCTCACCTTCACAGACACTTGTTACTATTTGATCAATGCATCTTTTACCCAAGGCATTCCCCATCATTGTAAAGACAGGGCAAATCACTCTCATCCCTTAAATGACGTAATCTCTATCCACTCTTAACAGATATCTTCTGTCCAGTCTTTAATTCTCACTGGCTTTGCAAAGCTGTAGCGGAAATAGTCGCAAATTAGCAAAATACCATCATGATTAATAACATTTATTGATCAACTATCAGTATAGTGTTAGACGGGACTTCTGCATTGAAACCGCAACATTAAACTATACTATGATGTATACCACATCTTAGACAAAGGTGATTCTTGCCTAATTACACTGTTAGAATTATCTGCAGCGTTCAATACAATTGACAATAGAAGACGCCTCCATATACTCAAACACTGCATGGGTTACTGAGACAAGGTACTAAATTATTACAAAGCTTCTGTTATCAAGAGATCACATTTGGTAAATACTGGCGATCACAAAGCCACCACTGCCAACATGACGTGGAGTGCCGAAATGATCCATATTAGTACCCAAATGATCTACCTCTCTACACGCAATCAATAAGCCTGGTCCCACATAACTTAGGGGTCACCCTTCTCCAATATGCGCCTGTCACCAAGCTGTATCTAAAACTCCCAACAATTGAAGGCATTGCTAACCAAGGAAACTGTTTATCTCAAGTATAAACATGGGTTGCTAAGAAAATTTAGAGGCTTATTTTTCAAGAACGGCATTAAAATTATCGCCGGTTTAGCGGCAGAAAACTGCAGCTAAAGCGGTGATAATGGATTTGATAATATGCCCTGGAGAATTCCAATAGAAGCCCATGTTCACACCAGAACATGGACTTCTATTGGAATTCTCAAGGGCAAATTATCAAGCCCATTATCGCCGTTTTAGCTGCAGTTTTCTGCCGCTAAACTGGCAATAATTTTTAACTCTGTTCTTGATAATATGCCCCTACATTTTTTTCCTTTCAAACTCAGTGAAAAAAAGGTTCTATCTGAAACAACACGACTCTTTAAAATGAGATGGATTTGCACCCAACTTTAACCCTATCGCCAAATCCCTTGGCTTTATACTTGGCCCTCATGCTTCTGAGGTCAAGAATGTGTTGAAAGCTGAAAATGTGCTTGTTCAACACATTAGAAAAATCCATCTAATTCTCAGCTGTCCATTTCCCTTGCCATATAACGACTGGATTTCGGAAATGCTCTTTTGGCAGGCCCATTGACAGCGGTACCACATTTAGCTGCCAGGGAAGTCCTTGCTACAAGCAAATTCAACCGCAACACATCCATGCATAGCAATCTGCAGTGGTTGCCTATTTCATCAAGAATCAAGTTCAAAATCTGCTGCTTTTGTCTTGAAGCCAGCCATGAAAACTTCCTGCCATATCCTGCAGATCTTTTTACTATCTCCGACAGATTAATAGATCTGAAAAGTCACAAAACCTTTCTCTTCGAATCTCCCAAATTTAGAGACTCAGCAGCATAGAAACTGTTCTTCTCTGGTGCGGCCTCCTCTACATGGACTTCTTTGATGCCTCATCTTTGAACTTCTATAATATATTTCTATAAACACTTGCTGGTAGACCCCTATTGTTGAGTGCTGATTACATTCAGGTATGCCTGCCTGTATATGATGTGATCTCATTTCTGAAATGTGTTAATGTAAAGTGCCATCAGAACGATAACTTCCCGGTTGTGCTATAGAAATGAAAAATACATAAATAAACTATTCTTTTTTTTTTTGTAAAATCTTTTTATTGTTTTTCAACACAAGCAATACACATGTATATGGCTGAGCATGTATACATAAAACAAATTCTCGATATAGACGAGGAGATACAAGGTTTTAACACCAATTGCCCAGAAGAGTAAAGTAACAGGAACCATCTCAAGTGTCCCAGAGTCACCCGCCAGAGCCAGCGACCTGGGCAGTTACAGGGCAATAACACAAGGCAATACATTCCCGTCATAATGCCCCATGCAGCAGATCCATTCTCATTTCAGCCCCCAACTCCCCCTCCCAGTACCGTCACTCCCACCGGCGCGTCAACTATGAGGTCATGTGTAATAGAATATCAAGTCCATTCAATAATGGGGACCATACCCGTCATCCAATTTACATCATTAGTAGGTATAGTGACTATTAAGGGGGCATGGGGACACTACCCATTGTTATCTAAGGCATTATAATACTAGTCCTCATCCCCCGTTAGATCACTCACCTCTGACTCAGATTCTATATCTGCCCCTTTTAGTTCGGTAACAAGGGCCTCCCACGCTCGCGCCCCCTCTAGTGCTTTGTCATTGTGGGACCTATGTGCCTGCTGTGGACGAACTGTGCCCTCGCTGCTCACCCACGTGAGCAATGCAACCCTCCACCTGAGGTAGCTGGGCCCCGCCGCAGCCTTCCAGTGGGATGTAATATCCCTTTTGGCGAGCAGCAATCCCAAGTCCAAGAATTTATTTGTCAGTTTTGTTTTGCTAGTATGCGGAAACCAATGTAGCAAGCAAGTCCCCTTATCCGGAGTAAGCTGTCACCCGGTTACTCTACAAAGCAGCTCAACCACCTCCACCCAGTACGTGCCCAACAGTGGGCAATCCCACAGCATGTGCACCAGGTCCGCGCTCCGCAACGTACATCGGGGGCATTGTGCAGTATCTACCTGGAAATATTGGTTGATTTTTGCGGGTGTAAGATATGCTCTATGCAAAATAAAAAATTGAACCAATTGGAACCTGGTGTTTCTAGTGCCCTTCCACGCCCTCTTGAGGATGTGCGACCAGGCTGAGTCAGGTATCTCTTTGTTTATATCCACCGCCCTCTGCGCCTGCAGCTTCTGTAACGGCGTCAGCCCCTCCCTAAGCATACGCCTATAAAAGCAGGTGACCACCTTATAAGTGCCCGCTACCATCACTACATGTTGGCACGCCTCGCTTACTGGCTGTTCCAAAAGGCCAGTGCCCAGTGTTTTTGGATAAATGCAAAACAACAGTTGATGGACAGAATGCAGAACAATGTCATACATTCACCCCAGTACAGAGATCTGGGCCTAAATCCATCGTTTTTTTGCACTCCACACCACCCCAGTTCAGACATGGCCATATGCAAATCAGCCTTGACCCTGTGCCTCATGGGAACAGTCCAGCCTGAACTGCCAAGCCATGTATTTCCTGGACCGGAATCAAGCATCCTTGGACTGGTTTCTGGCTATCAGCCGTCTTCAGCCTGGATAGCTTGACTCCAGTGGTGTGGAGAGCATGGGACTCACTTCTGAGCATACCCATCCCACTCGGGTGACAAATGCAAAACAACAGTTGATGGACAGAATGCAGAACGATGTCATACGTGCACCCCAGTACAGAGATCTGGGCCTAAATCCATCGTTTTTTTCCACTCCACACCACCCCAGTTCAGACATGGCCATTTGCAAATCAGCCTTGACCCTGTGCTTCATGGGAACAGTCCAGCCCGAACTGCCCAGCCATGTCTTTCCTGGACCGGAATCAAGCATCCTAGGACCGGTTTCTGGCTATCAGCCGTCTTCAGCCAGGATAGCTTGACTCCAGTGGTGTGGAGAGCATGGGACTCACGTCTGAGCATACCCATCCCACTCGGGGTGACAAATGCAAAACAACAGTTGATGGACAGAATGCAGAACAATGTCATACATTCACCCCAGTACAGAGATCTGGGCGTAAATCCATCGTTTTTTTGCACTCCACACCACCCCAGTTCAGACATGGCCATATGCAAATCAGCCTTGACCCTGTGCCCCATGGGAACAGTCCAGCCCGAACTGCCAAGCCATGTCTTTCCTGGACCGGAATCAAGCATCCTAGGACCGGTTTCTGGCTATCAGCCGTCTTCAGCCAGGATAGCTTGACTCCAGTGGTGTGGAGAGGGAAGTTACAGGACAATAACACAAGGCAATATATCCCCGTCATAATGCCCCATGCAGCAGATCCATTCTCATTTCAGCCCCCCAACTCCCCCTCCCAGTACCCTCACTCCCGCCGGCGAGTCAACTATGAGGTCATGTGTAATAGAATGTCAAGTCCATTCAATAATGGGGACCATACCCGTCATCCAATTTACATCATTAGTAGGTATAGTGACTATTAAGGGGGCATGGGGACACTACCCATTGTTATCTAGGGCATTATACTACTAGTCCTCATCCCCGTTAGACTCTACAAAGCATCTCAACCACCTCCACCCAGTACGTGCCCAACTGTGGGCAATCCCACAGCATGTGCACCAGGTCCGCGCTCTCCAACGTACATCGTGGGCATTGTGCAGTATCTACCTGGAAATATTGGTTGATTTTCACTGGTGTAAGATATGCTCAATGCAAAATAAAAAATTGAACCAATTGGAATCTGGCGATTCTAGTGCCCTTCCACGCCCTCGTGAGGATGTGCGACCTGGCCGAGTCAGGTATCTCTTTGTTTATATCAACCGCTCGCTGCGCTTGCAGCTTCTGTAACGGCGTCAGCCCCTCCCTAAGCATACGCCTAAAAAAGCAGGTGACCACCTTATAAGTGCCCGCTACCATCACTACATATTGGCATGCCTCGCTTACTGGCAGTTCCGAAAGGCCAGTGCCCCAGTGTTTTTCGATGGCAGCAACCAGGGCCGCATGTATTAGGAAATGACCCCGTGGGGGCCCAAAACTCTCCTGCAACGCGCTATAGAGCAGCAGTACGCCATCTCCAAACAAATCCCCTACCATCTGTAACCCTAACATCTCCAACTCCGCAAGGACAGACTAATAAATACATAAATAATAAAATAATCATTCAGGTGGTGTAAATGCACTTGCTGTATACAAATCAAGATAACATAGCATAATCATTGAGCTGAGTTGATCAGTGCACTATACCTGCTCCACTTTTCCCAGGATCCAAGATAACACTCTTTACATTTTTCAAGATTCTCATTCCTTCTGGCTGCAGAGTAAAAGTAAACATACAGAGTTATACAGAAAATATGGGTACAAATCTATGGACATGGACACAGACACAAGTGTTGAAGGTCTGTTTCAGGTGTAAATGGGAACATTTGGCCATCCGCAGACATATAAGTTGTCATTTAGGTCTTTTTTCAAGCCTCAGTCTTAATGCAAATATAGTCCAAGAATTATTACCCATCATGAAATCGTTATCTTCATTCATTACCATTGGGATAATCCCGAAGGAGAAATTGATTTCTGGAAAACTTTTTAAATTCTATAGGATGAAGCACACAATTCTGTCTTTAATTTAAAAAGGATGTCAGCGGGGGTTTGTTTGTTCATTGTGATGCTACTCCTTTTAAGGATGACAGCCAAATTGCATCCACAAGGCCCTGCGTCTTCCTGGCATTGTCAGTTCTGTTTCTCACTGCCCATCAGAAGTGTTCTTTTCTTCGCTACAAATGTTAATTTTATGATATTTGTGTTTTTACTGTTTTTTTTCTCTCTGCCTATGGTAACCCGACCTAGTGGGGGTTTGGGGTTTGTTTTTGTTTCCTGCTGTTTTGTCTTCAGTAAGTTTTCGACAGCTTCTGTCTGACTTGTGCGGAGGCAAGTGCCGTTCTTGCTTGTTTTCACATGCTATGTTTAATTAGGTATTTTATTAACTGCAGTGGTAAGATGAGAAAGAAGGATGCCTGTACCAAACGCCTATTCTGCCTTGCTTAGAACCTTGATGTGCCGTCTCTCTCTCTCTCTCTCTCTCTCTCTCTCTCTCTCTCTCTCTCTCTCTCTCTCTATATATATATATATATTTATATTTTTATAGGATTTGTTGCCATGCTTTCCACCTTACTTATGTCGCCTTCATTTTATTGTTTATCTGTTTCGTTGTCTTCCCTCTCCTCTCACTTCTCATTTTTCACATCTGTGGTTGGGCTCGTATATCTCTTTTTACTTTTTTCACTTATTTTTTTAGCACCCTGTATTCTCCTCTTTTGCCCTTAACTTGGCTCACATGTCTCTTGCAGAATGTTATTTTACGCCACGTTTATCTTTATTCGTATGACCATCCACTGCTCTGTGATGATTTCCCTCTGTGTTCTAATGACTAATATGTGCAGTATTTTCGGGCACTATGCCGTAATTGCCTTCAGCGCGTCTTTGACACTTTGGTTTGCTATTGTTGTTTACATGTAATTTTATTTATGGCACTATGTCGTGACTCCTATGATACTTTACATGTTACTCATCCGCAACCAACTTTCATATAATAGCGCTGTTTCTGTTTTATTTGACATTCACTACTTAAACCCTATTTTTTTATCACATTGCACTGTTTTACCTTTAACATGCAAATGTCATGTGGTACATGCTGTTTTCTCATGTGAACTATACATGTAGGATTAATGTAGACACTGTTGCTTTATTTATTTTTCTGTTTTATTTTTATTTTTTTTGGGCGTTTCTTTTCCCCAATCAAGCCCCTCCCACTTGTTGTATATATATCCTCACTTTTTTTGAGTGCATTTGTGTGATCAAGCTCCCTAGTGGAGTGAAACGCGTTACCTCTTAATAAATGTTTTGAAACCTGCTACTCACTCGAGTTGGATTTCTTGATGAGCCTCTCTTTTGACTGTCTGCTGTGGCGCTGCGAGGTCTGCACCCTGCTGCTGCCTGTCATTCACTGACAGGCTGGGATTCCTTTACATATATATATATATATATATACATAGATATGTCATTTCATATTAGTACTCTACAAATAGTCATTGGATGCAACTTCATGGCTAGAATCACAATTCATTGCATTTGTAGTAGCTTTGAAACTGGAATCCCCTGTTGAGTTGGTGGGCAAAACCCGCTCTCTAGTGTTGTTTTTAAAGTGTTTCCAAACAGGTTTTGGACCTTCATGGGCAGACCGAATCTCCACAAATGCACATTATGATTGGTAGGAGCGGTGCGGAGGGTCTAAGGCTTTAAAATCTAATCGTAAAATGTGTCTTTGATTTAGACTAAGAGGCAGATTTCCTTCACATGAAACCTGCACTGCAATCTTGGTTTCACCCAAAGGGGGTCAGATCTCTGCAAATAAACAGTAGTGGAAGACAAAATGTGAAGTCAAAACAAGAGTAAAGCCGGGGTTGCAACTGATGCTTTTAACTGGGACTCTGTTACTATAAATTGCCCCAAATCACACAACACATATCCAGGAGCATTGCCCTTAGCTACATGTATGACCTAAAAAGTATGGATGTGTTGCCGTGTTCCCTTCCCCACCAAACTGATATTGTTTCATCAATTGCAATTAGTTTGTTGAGACATGTGCTGTTTCGTAAGGTAACTGTTGTGGCTGGTAGTTGATGGGTTATGGAGTGCTCCTGCCCTGTGAGTTAGGACCTCATTACGGGCCATATGTATCATAGATCCGTTTTGCGATTCCTAAATAGCGATTTTTAAGGAATCGCTATTTAGGAATTGCAAAATGGTATGTATGAAGAAAATCGCTTTTTTTAGCGATTCCTTAATCTTCCTTAAAAGGAATAATTTCCAATGCATTCCTATTGGCCAAGAGGCCCATAGGAATGATTGCAAAATAATTCTCAAAATGCGAATTCGCAATCTGCTAATCGCAATTTGAGAATTATTGCAACGGTGCAGGGGTGTCTCAAGGACACCCTGCTGCACCCCTGTAAATTACATGTGTGTGCATATGGCGTACATACATGCCCAATGGGCATGTATGTGCATCATATGCCACCCTTACAGATGCACAATTGTGCATATTTACAAGAAATCGCAAATTACCACCAACTACAAGTTGGTGGTAATGTGCGATTTCTAAACCTGAAATCGCAAGTCAAAAAAGCTTCATACATACCATTTAAGGAATCGCAAAATTGTGATTCCTTAAATGCTTAAGCAAAATAAGGAATCACAATTTTTTGAGATTCCTTCTTTTGCTAATGTTTCTTAAATTTCAAAATCGGTAAAAAGGCCTTTTGCGATTCTCTAAGGCCGAAATTCTTCGAATTTCGGCCTTAACGAATCGCAAAAGGCTTGATACATATGGCCCTTAGAGTTTGGTGGATAGTTACTCTATCACAAATGTGAGATATATCTTGTTTGCTTAGTACAAGTGCTATAGGATATACTGCACTTGTAACAGGGCAGAGAGGATATCCACCACGTGTCTGATAGAGTAACCCGTCCACCAATCAGGTGCAAAGTTATTGATGTTGAGCAGTGCCTTCTTTCAGGACAGCAGGCTAGTCCAGTGTTCTTGGGTTATTGACTATGATAGATGAAGACTTACCCAAAAAATCTTGGAATGCCATATTTCATATCGTTTCCGGTGTCACACTGAGCTCATATGGTGAAGCGGTGCATAGTGGCAGTATCGTAGCCAATAAGGTCTAATCGAGTTCATTTGGTGCTGAACCAGTTCTGCATCTCCTCCAGAAAAGTGCAACCAACTTTTATGCTTCTCACCATCAGCTACATTTATCGAAAAAAAATCTGCAGACATTTTCTATCTTGTCTGGATTCGCTTAGGATGAAAATGGGCAGACAACCTTTGCAAGGGGGATGGAAAAGTTAAACTGGGAAAAGTTGCGAAATTTGTTAAAACTACACTAGTGTATACAAATATAAACGTAGTATACCACTAGTGAAGAGACAGTTTAAACACTAGCAGTGTATTTCTCCCCTTTCTATGGTGCAGATGTAATTGCCTATGAAATGATGCTGGGTGTCAGTGGTGTGATTTTTGATTTACTCTTATGTCCTAAAATGTTGACTGGTAGAATGGTATACATTTGGAATCACTTTACTTACTACAACCTTCAGCTTCTTCCTCACACCGTCACCAAAAGATACACCAGCAGCCTTTACTTCAATTTCCAACTCTCCTGTCTTGAGGGGGATGATGACAAAGGGGATGACGTGAGACGATTCCGCTTTGATGTCGACATATTGCTGAAATCTCTTCTCGAGGCTTGAAGAACTGCAAATGTCCTCATTATACAGCAGCTCTACACGGACCTGTTGAAGATAAAGACCTTTTGAACCACTTTGCATCTTCGAAAGGCTAAGCTATGGCGTCTAACTTAGATGTTTTGGACAATGCCAGCAACTGGCAGAAAACTATTTAATGCGCACATAGCAGTTTGCACCCCGTTAATCATAATACCCACTCATACCCTTGTTTATTTACCCTGCTCAATGATATCTCTTTCCAGCATTTAGTTCCCCACTCAGCCCAACCCCTATATCTCGTATTCTGTTCCACACTCTTTCCCCTAGTTCACTACTAACTTATTCCACACACAGTCCCTCACGTATTCCTTCCTCCAGTCTAGCCACAGTCACCCCTAATGTAGAGTCTGATTCAGTTGGCAAGCACTGGTTTAGGGGTTTTACGGTGTTAGTAGACATCAATTGCGTTCGCTGAGGGTATTTTACACCGGGGTCCCCGTGCTATAGTTACCCAAAATGTAGATCAAGAACTCCTTTTCAGCACTTGATTCTCAAGAAAGTGACCGCAGAGCAATCCAAGGCTCCTTCAATGTTGTGATGTGGGTTGGAAACTTAGAACTCAGTAACACGCATAATAACACTCATCATTGGCCAATCAGTGTTTTTACTTTTAAAAAGAACAAATACTTTAATGCATAGAAAGCTTAATACTATGCACTACAAAGGGGCATCTGTCTTTTTCCCTTGACTGAAGGCTGATGCTCTTCAAAGGACCTCAGGCATGCTCCTACAATCTACATCTGTGTGCAGCAGGTTCTCTCTATCCTCCACTTTATGTACCATCCATGCACTCTGTGTACTTGCCCCCTGTAACTCACCAAGAGCCCCTTGCCGTAGCTGTCTAGAGCCACCTGGCCTTAGAGTAGATAATGGACACCATAGGTTATGGTTCATATTCCAATTGTTATAGAGTTTGGGTGGGTGAGATTTGGCTAAAGAGATTCACGCCACAGCAGAGGTCCAAATACCAGAGGTCAAGAACAGAAACTAATATGAATTTCTATGAGTTAGGCATAGTTTCCTAGCAACATTCATGACCCTGCAACACCTGGGGACATAAAGTCCCAGATCCTTCTCAAAAGCCCCTCACACAGATCCCTTCTAAGAGCCTTATTTAGAGTTTGGTGGGTGGGATACTCTATCAAAACATGATGGGATTTCTCTCCACCATATTACCAGTGCCATAGGCTCTAATACACTTATAGAATGACGGATGGAACATACGCAACATTTGTGATGGAGTATCCTGTTTGCTAAACTCTAAACAATTCCCTATGTCCCTAACTTTGTTCATTCAGTACCTCACTCAGGCCCCATCCCCCACTCTATTTGCCTACTCCTTTGATGCTTTAAGGCAGCTGGCAGAGGGAAAATGTTGGTAACCCACGTACGTTGATGTCATCTTCAATGTAGTTGTGAAGAACCGCTCGAATTTCCACCTGCTCATTTCGGACCACAGAGTAGGGCAGTCGGAGATCGATGAAGAACGGCTTCCTAACTGTGATTTCAAAGGGATCGGCCACACAGATACCTGAGTAAAAAGAGGACAGGTATCAGATCATGTTGTCTTAGACAGAGACGTTTGCTAAACTACTTGTCATAAAGATCAACAAACCAAACTCTTATACTACTTCCAAGCTATGACGAATACATTAGACACAACCCATCGCTATACAGTGAATCCTCCCTATTTACAAACTGCTATAATAAGTACAAAATCAAAGCATGAACACAAGCATGGCTTCCACATATATTTGCTTTTTAAGTCTATGATGCAACCAATACAGGCAGCCCATAAAATCCTGAAGATCATGCATCATGGTGCTTGTCGGTGCCGGTCAGAGAACGTTTAGCTCTGGAAACCTCATTATAAGGGTAGATATGGAGTAAGGTACCACCGCCAAAGCATTATGAGATATCACACGTCATTGAGAATTTCAGTGACCAAACAGAGGATCCTAGCTGAAGGTGACTTTTTTAGGGACACAGAATTCCGAGGTGACTTGCAGTGTTTAACTTGAGTCAGTGTTTGCTGGTGGGGCCCACCAGCACTCATCTTACGGGCCAGCGGGGCCCACAACACTTATTTTTCCTTATCAGATATTCTCTGAGCGGAAAAGAGGGAAAAAGACACAAACAGGAATACAGGAGGAAGAAAAGATGGAAAAACCATCTACAAGGGAAAAGCAGGAACCTGCAAGAGTGAGATAAAGGAACAGAGAGAGTCTGGCAGTGGATTAAAGAGGCCTGAGGTGGACACAGGACAACACAGCCTTGCTATTCAGTGTGGGGACATTTCATAGCACCAGCTACTGCAGATGTTGAAGTGCAAAAAAAGTATGGTAACTGATGCTGTGCGCAAAGGGGTGGGCGAGTAAGCATGGGGGTGCAATCAAAGACGTGGCTAAAAATGCAAAGTATTCTGTACATTTTTTCTGTCTTTCACCTTCAGATCAAATATAAATGCAAGTTAAGATTAATCAGTGGGAAATGCAGTATCATACATTATGAAGCTTCTATTAGTTAAACAACTGCAGAAGTCTGTGTCTATACCCAGAGAGCCACTGAACCGACTCCTGGTTGGTGCAGTGGAGAATAGTTCTTGTGTATGTTTAGTGCTACAAGGTCCCAGAGTGCGACAGAAAACACTGTGAATATGTAAGTAATTATTTCAAACGTGCATTACACACAGTATAAGATAGGCTGCTACAAAATGTGGAAAAAGGTTTGAGATAAAAAAGTGCTTCCAAAATATAAATCTTAGTAATGCCCAGGCTGTAGATAGTGCATTTTCTTTGTAACTGTCTTTTAAGTTCAAAATAAGCTTTATTGAAAGTTTTGAAAAAGTAATATAAACAATTTAAATACACAAATGCATAAAATTGATACAAAAAAAATAAATGAAACAAATGAGAACAGTAACTGTCTTTTAAAAACGCACACTTTGCGGCTCAGCTGGTAACTCCCTTGCAAAGCCACTCAAAAAGAACACATCTGTGTGATCAGGAAGTTTCAAGTGATTCCTTCAATGAAAGCCAATACTGGCTCCAAGCACCCATTACATTCACAGATTTACCAGTTTTGCACATTTGCATTTCTTTTAGGCTGCAGGCACCATGGCAAGAATGCTTGTTTAGGTGTTTGCCCCCCTCCCTCGGTTTCACAGAACAAGAGACCCCCCCGCCTTACACTAGGACAACTGTTTTTAAAAGAAATTAGAAATGTATGGGCAAGTCGTGTCTCTCAGGTTCCGCCCACTTCTCCACTGTCTTTGGAGAAGTGCTTTTGGGCAATCACACTCATTATGTCACAAAGTAATCTTTTTTTGGGTATTTAATGTATTGATTTATTTGCTTAATGAAATGGAACACAAATATATTATTTGAATAACTTATACATTATTTTGTTGAATACATTAGAAGAACTAAACAAATGCATTTGCTTGACAGTTATTAAGTAATATTCAGATGTGTGAGAGGTTAACTACTGTTCTCCGATTGTTTCTTAACCGCATCGCAGCGGCGGCTTTTCCCGCTGTGTGCGGCAATTTACGAAAAGCTGCGTTACGTGACGAGCTCAGCTCGTCATCTGCACACGACTACCGTGGCTGATGACGAGCTGAGCTCGTCATCAGCAGCGAAGCAGTTAACTCAATAATAAGGCTCTTAGGGCCTCATTTATTAGGCACCTTTGCGCCGCTGGAACGTCACTTTTTGACCCTCCAGGGGTGCAATGTGCCGGAGCATACTTACAAGGCCACGTTAAGCCACTTGGCTTTTCATGGCCTTTTAAATATATGCCCCTTTTACCCAGAACACTGTGTGAAAGGGGCGTTCCAGGGGTGTCGCTGTGGGTGTTCCCATGCAACACCCATTTAATCTGAAGCATTTATAGATTTATGCGAAATCATAAACCTGGGAATGTGTCAGATTCTAACACCACTCCACAGTTGGCGTTAGGAAGGCGCAGAAAGGAGGACATTTTAATTTCTCCCAGTTTTTTTCCTTTTTTTATGAGTGCTGTCATATAAAGAGGAAATCGCCTGAAATTATTTATTTTGTGCATGGAGGTGTCCCTTCCTGCTCAAAATGAGCCCGGCAATGCAGGCACCCTTGTACGATGATGCAAGGGGGCCTGCGTTGGTACTAGGCAGCCCATTGTGCGCCAGCGCAGGGTAAAGGGGCAGAAATGCACCGTATTTTATAGATACGGTGCATTCCTGCCCTTTTCTTTTAACTCAGGGCGGAGCATCAAGATTCCTTGCGGCGCTGACCTGCGTCAAAACCTCATAAATGAGGCCCTTATCTAGATTATAGAGAGCTTATTTACAAGCCCCTTGCGCGCTGGTACATTACTTTTCCCTGTATTGAAGCGCGAATATCTCCAAAAGTTGGTAATAGGAGATAGCGATGTTAGTGACTGTTTTCAGTCGCTAACATCTTGGCACGCCCACTTTGCATGTCATTAGTGATAAATATCTCTGACATGCAAAGTGGGGCCCAAGATGGTCGCTATCTCCTACTAGATGTCGCTAACTGGTGTTAGCGACAGCTAGGTAATAGGGAGATAATTTTATCTCCGCTTTCTTGGCTTTTAAAGCCAAAAAAGCAGAGATAAACCCCCTTGATAATATGCCCCTCGGTTCTTTTTGAACCTGGGCTTTTTTTCCCAGAATACCTTGTGTAACAAAGTAAGTTACTAGGTACCAATCGGGCTTCCCTGTAGGAGCATCCACATATGGGTGTGTGTAGACAAGAAGTAATCGCCCGAACTCCCTGACAGAAGCAAGCATTCTTCTTAAGCCCACTGAAGGGACTGACTGACAAACTGAGTGACTGCACTCATTGGGGCCTAGGCCACACTATCATCACAGTTATCTCACCGAGGCAGGCTGCATGCTGCAAACACCAACACATGCACCAAGGCGGGTCCAACAAAGATAACATTTAATCTCAGTTTACTCACTCGTACCACTTGCTTTAAAGGGAGAAACATGTTCTATTCCTGATTGGTCATTCGTCATGCCATGGACTCACCCAGTTTTGTGACGTGTGAGCACACTGCTAGGCCTACCTTTTTCTTGAGTTGCTTCTTTTACTGCATACAATGTCAGAAAAATCACTTACTTTTATATGCAAGGAATTAAGTGGTACAGTCTCAAATGGTTCCCTCATCAGGAGTTTCCTGATGTGCAGTACCCTAAAAACTGTGATAAATGAACATAACAATCTATTTTTTTTCTTACCTTTCGCTTGGGAGAAGCCTATCGCCAGCACCTCCCACGTAGTGATAGAGTCCTGTAAATAAGGGTTCAACTCGATGGAAGAAAGTCTGGAAACAGATCAAGATATTGTCATAATTAATAAATGAATCATCTACTTAGGACACCGTGCTCCTAGTTTTTCAGATTGATTTCCAAGTGCCCACTCTTTAGCCCCACAACATCCTTAATGCTTTTTTTTATTATACTCTGATAAAAGGACACATCTTCTCTTTATTACTGCAACACCATTTGTGGAGACCAACTAGTTTTTGAGCTCAAGGTCAATACATGACCAGCAATTATAGAGCATCTGAAACCAACAGTTTGACACAGTTCCAAGCCACCCACTTCTAAAATCGAGTTCTATTGTAATTAAAGTTTGTCTGCATAAATAGAAAGACCCATCTTTCAAATGAGTACAAATTCTGAATAGGTATCCTTAATTTTTTTTCTGACCAACCAAAGTGATATACAGATATTACAAAATCAGATGAACTTTCAGGTCCACGAAAGATCCTGCAAAGAAAACTTGAAATAAGAATTGCGGTTTGTCGGGAGAAGGTGGTAGGCAGGAGGGCAATGTTTTTGGATATGCTTCCCATCACATCTAGGTAATAAACAATGAGCTGCATACTGTAACATGTGTTGCTATTTCCTTTGGCTAACTTTTAATGCCCAAATTCCAGCTCTCAAGCACATGCCATTTAAGGATACTTTCATTGGGCTCTTTTGATTAGAAATATGGAAGATTATAGTGAAACGTTTTTTCCAAAGTCCATGTGCTATTCTTTTCTATGATGGTCTATAAGTCTCAAGCAGTACTTAATTTTTAAAAATGCAAGTGTCAAGGTCCTCTTCTGGAGGCCACTTCTGATTACTCTCAACGCTATCAATTACAGTAATAACACAACTACTATCCATCACACTCCTGTAAATGTAAATAAATAGGAATTTATATAGCGCAAATCACTGAGCGGTTTCTAAACGCTTGCGTAGGGAACCCGTCCTGGTATTCCCCTGTGAGATAACCCCGGCAGGGTATCCGCAAGGTGAAAGCCAGGCATCCCGCCGCGAGGGGCCGCTGTGGAGATTAAGCAAGCTATTGCCCAGAGTCACAGAGTGTGAACCCGTGAATCGAGTAAGCACCGGAGCGAGAATTGCCGAGTGCATGGACATTTTAGAACTCAAGACCCCGCCGAGCCGGGAATTGAAGCCTGGTCCCAGGCTGACCTCTGCTTCCAGGTCTGCCTCCTCTAACCAGTGAGCCACTACTACTTTGACAAGTATGAATATTACAGGCCCCCCAAAGCTATAAGAAGGGGATTAGGTGGCAGGTATTAGTTGTTTTTAATGTATACTGAATAATAAACAATTGCTGTTATACTCGTCCCTAAATGAGACAAACAGTGCCACCATGTGGCAGACTGTCATAAGTGCCAGTGTGGAGCACCAGAAAACACAGGCACAAATTAAGCACTGGTCTCAAGGCATTAATTTCACACTCCAACAGTTAGTAGAAAGTGGTGACATATTATCAGAGTCCGCACTTAGAGCAGTCGCAAGAAACTGGGGGTCAGGTTTCTCAAAGGCTTGCATTGCCCTTGTGTCACGCAAGGCAACGCAACTCCTAAGTTAGAATTACTATGATTTATTGTGCCACGCAGAGCTACCTTTCATGGCTCTCTGTGGCATAGTAAATCTAGAGTAGCACAACTTGCTCCCTTGCGTTACTCTGTGTGGGGAAGGTGTTCCATGAATGGAGCGTAGTGTTCCCATGTATCCATCCATGGTTTTTGGCGCATTCCCAGAATTACTAAGACTAGTTAACCTGGGAATGCGTCAAAATGCTATGCCAGTCTAGGTGAGGTGCAATGAGGACAAATATGTTTATATTTCCTCATTATTTCCACTTTCCATGGAAAGGTAATTGCCTCTGGGGATTGTGTTTGTGCAGGAAAGTATCCTTTGCTGCACAAAAACAATCATGTATGTAACACAGGCACCTTTGCAACGTGGCGTAAGGCTGCCTGCATTGGCAATTAGCAGCCACAACTGCACCAGCGCAGTGCCTGAGCACAAATACGCGGTATCTTAGTTGATATGGCACAGTACTGCTCTCTCCATGTGACACAGTGCAGCAAGTTGTATTGCTGTCTTGCTCTTCATCAAATATTAGTAAATATATGTACTGGTGTTTAATTAAACCTTGATATGCATAGGTTTTAGGTGGTAAGGAAAAATCCCTCAATTTCTAGATGACAAACCTAACAAGTAGAATACACTCACTAAATAACTCTAGCATACTACTGCTTTGGAGGAAATTTTGTATGTGAATTCTCCATCAAATTCAAACATCCAAACTGGAAGATTTTCAAATAAATGCAAGCAGTTACGGTAACTCTTCTGTATGTACCAATAAAGAATTTTCAAGAATTCAATGCCTGATTCAAGGTTAGGCTAAATTAAGTTGCCTAAGCTCTAACTGTGAAGTCTGATACAAATGACCATTTTTTTCTGTGCCTTTTTATTAGAAAGTCAAAGTGTATTACCCATCTTGATTGGTCTCTGCAGGCAAATCATAAATTTGCCAAAGCCAGCTCTCTGCAAATTGACTTCTGGATACAACTTCTTCATCTGTGAGATATTCATCTTCGTCTACAGATTCTGGAGGTGCTGGGCGAACACTTGCCTGGCTGTATTCTGGGTAAAGGAGAAAGACAAAGAGAACATATGTATCACACCTCAAGCAACAGATATCTGAGATCATAGATGGTAAATGGCCATTCTTTGCAACAAAATATCTGCAAAAAACATATGTTTTAGTTTTCGAGGTAAGAATATACAATACCTCATTAGGGGGGTCATTAGAATGACGGGCAGACTTAGTCCGCCCGCCATCCTATCGGATTATGGGACCGTCTGCCATAAGGGCGGGAGTGCCGTTGGGGGGTATTAGGATGCACCCGCCACAGTGGCGGGCGCATACTGCATTTTTAACATTATGGCGGGCGGTGCTCTCAGCAACGCCCACCACAATGCTAAAAATGCATGTGATGCATTTGCATACACAAAGCAGCAGGCACCGCGCGGTGCCTGCCGCATTGTGTATGCAAATGCAGGGAAGTACCACAGGTACCCCCCATCTGCACCCCCCACCTCGCCTTCCCCATGGGGGCCCGCAGGGGCCCCCAAAGTGAAGACCGCCTGCCTTTCCGTGGCAGCATTGCCGCCACAGAAAGGCATTCCCCAAAGCCCATACTAATATGGCTGGCGGTGTCTGATAGACACCGCCACCATATTAAACCTTTTCTGCCCCGGTTGCAAGGCGACCAGGGCGGTAAAGATGCGGACGGTCTTTCTGTCCGCCGCGTTCCCCCCGGCCATAGTAATATGGCGGGTAGGGAAATGGGTGGAGGGCGGGTGGCGGGCGGACAAGTATGTCGGGCGATCCGCCTGACATCCTAATTGGCCCATTAGTTATTTGCAGTGGCACCACAAATCTGCTGTTGTGGTAGAAGGGTGGAGGGACCTTTGTCACATGTTATATATATATATATATATATATATATATATATATATATATATATATATATATATATATATGTATATATGTATATATATATATATATATATTACCACACTGACGAAGGCAGCACGCCGAAACGCGTTTGTGGAGGGTGCCTGCAAGGAATAATAAATCTGCACTTTCAAAGAGTAACCCCCGAGTGCTGTCATCTTTCTCAGTACCAGAGGAGGAATTGGAGCGTGATGATATATATATATATATATATATATATATATATATATATATATATATATATATATATATATATATATATATATATATATATATATATATATATAGGGAATCCAATATATATGTTATAGTTATCTGGACATTTCACTCGTACAAAACCATTGAAATTCCTCCGAATTGATGTCATTTGAGATGTCATCAGTGATGTAACTGACCATGTCATGAATGATGTGGCATCATTAGCAGTGGATTGGGGGCACACGAGATATAGTTAGTACAACTAACTATATCAGAGGAATTTCAATGGTTTTGTACGAGTGAAATGTCCAGCTAACTATAACACCCCTAAAACCTACAGTTTTTTCAATGAATTTCTAAGGTTTTTTAAATGCTAATTCCTAACTATATCAGGCCTGAATCCTATGTTTTTTTAGTGCATTTCAAAGATTTTTTAATTGCTAATTCTTAACTATATCAGGCCTGAAACCTTTGTTTTGTTTTAGTGAATTTCGAAGGTTTTGTAAATGACAATTTTTAAATGTAATAATTGTTATATTTTTTTTATACTGATTTACTACATTTTTGTAACTATTTATTTTTAGATATTTTATTTTTTAAATTACATTGTAATTACATTATACATTACATTACAAAATATACTTTCTCAGAATGAATTACTTTAGTTTAAATTCTTTGCAAATAGGCTAGACTTTTAAGTACAGTAGTTACAGTTGTTGCAATAGGCAACACAATTTCAGACACAATGCAACATTGACCTCAATGTGTTTTTCTAGCTAAATGCATTTAGTTACTTTATGGATTACTTTTCTAACCACAGGATTGGATCCTAGATTCAGTCCTTGGACATCTCCTGTAAACGGTTGAGTAAAAGTGTTCTAGTTACAGTAGTGATTTTTAAGGAATATTATTGTATTTCAAAAGTTGACATTTAAAAATGTTTTCACATAGAATCACAAATGTTTCCTATGGGAGGAAATTCACTTAGCAGGTAAGTAGTGTTATCATTACTTTTTCTTACTCAGTGGTGGATCCTGGTTCCAGCACTGGTGTATCTCCTGTAAACAGTTGAAAGAATGTGTTTAAGTCATACAGGCGATTTATTAGGAATATTTTTAGTTTGTGAAAATAGACACAAACTTTTCTCGTGAAAACCAGACAATGGATTCCTATGGAAGGAAATTCAAGTTACCCGTAAGTATGGTTAGAATTACTTTTCAGGATCAGTACTGGGCTCAAAGATGCAGCACAGAGGTCTCTCCTGATAACAGGTGAGTAAATCGGAATTCGTAGTTCGGCTGCTTTTAGAGGAATATTTTAAAGTTCCAAAACTCCACACTTGGAAGAATTTCCAAGTGAAACCAGTCAGTGTTAGCCTATGGAAGGAAATTCAAGTTACTGTAAGTATGGCTAGAATTACTTTTCAGGATCAGTAGTGGTCTGAAAGATGCAGCACTGAGGAATCTCCTGATAATAGGTGAGAAAATCCAAATTTGTAGTTCGGCTGATTATAGAAGAATTTTTTTAAGTTCCAAAACTTCACACTTAGAAGAATTTTCAAGTGAAACCAGCCAATGTTAGCCTAAGGAAGGAAATTCAAGTTACTGTAACTACGATTAGAATTACTTTTCAGGGTCAGTAGTGGGCTGAAAGATGCAGTACTGAGGTCTCTCCTGATAACAGGTGAGTAAATCGGAATTCGTAGTTCGGCTGATTTTAGAAGAATTTTTTAAAGTTCCAAAACTCCACACTTAGAAGAATTTCGAAGTGAAACCAGTCAATGTTAGCCTACGGAAGGAAATTCAAGTTACTGTAACTACGATTAGAATTACTTTTTAGGGTCAGTAGTGGGCTGAAAGATGCAGCACTGAGGTCTCTCCTGATAACAGGTGAGTAAATCGGAATTAGTAGTTCGGCAGATTTTTGAGGAATTATTTAAATTTCCAAAACTCCACAATTAAAAAAAAATTCCAAGTGAAATCTGTCAATGTTAGCCTATGAAAGGAAATTAAAGTTACTGTAACTACGAGTAGAATTACTTTTCAGGATCAGTAGTGGGCTGAAAGATGCAGCACTGAGGTCTCTCCTGATAACAGGTGAGTAAATCGGAATTCGTAGTTCGGCTGATTTTAGAGGAATATTTGTAGGTTTCAAAAATAGACACTTAGAAACTTTTCTGGTGAAAACCACACAATAGATTCCTATTGAAGGAAATACAAGTTACTGGTAAGTCCGCTTAGATTTACTTTTCAGGGTCCGTACTGGGCTCAAAGATGCAGCACTGACGTCTCTCATGGTAACAGGTGAGTAAATTGGAATTCGCAGTTCCGCTGATTTTAGAGGAATATTGTGCTCAATAGTTAAGGAAGGGGGCGGGGCCTTAGGTGACATGTGCGCAAAACCGCCCTGTGGCACGTTTTAGATTGGGGAATTAATTCCTCTTCAATCCTGAGGTCCCCTGTGAGCCAACTAGCCCACCAGGTACCTCCAGTATGCACCAGGGAGCAGTGTTGCAGAGAGGTGTTCAGAGGGCACGCCCCCTTTTTACAACACTCTGCAATGCAGCTCCGTGGCGCTTAATGGAGGTACCTGTTGGACTAGTTGGCCCCTAGGGGACCTCTGGATTGAAGAGGAATTAATTCCCCAACTTAAAACGAGCCACATGGCATGTTTGCACACATATCACCTCAAGCCCCGCGCCCTACCTTCACCACAGTGCAAACGCCCCCGTAGCGCGTTCTAAGTTGGGGGATTAAGTCCCCTTGCATACTAGGGGTCCTTGGAGGCCAACTAGCCCACCAGGAACCTCCAGTATGCACCTGGTGAGCTGGTTGACCCCCAGGTACCCCCAGTATTCAAGGAAAAATACTTCCCCCTCTGCAAACGCGCCATGGGAGCGTTTGCAGAGTGGTGCCGGGAGGGGGCAGGGCTTGAGGTGACGGATTGCAACACTCTGCAAACGCGCCCCCTGGTGCGTTTGCAGAGGGGGAACTAATTCCCCTTGAATACTGTGGGTCCCTGGAGGCGAACTAGCCCACCAGGAACATCCAGTATGCGCCAGGGGGCTGCCTTGCAGAGAGGTGTAAAAAGGGGTGTGGCCTCTTTACACGTCTCTGCAAGGCAGCCCTCTGGCGCGTTTGCAGAGGGGGAACTAATTCCTTTAGAATACTGGGGGTCCCTGGGGGCCAACTAGCCCACCAGGAACCTCCAGTATGTGCAAGGGGGCTGCGTTGCAGAGAGGTGTGAAAAGGGGCGTGTCCTCTTTACACGTCTCTGCAAGGCAGCCCCCTGGTGCATACTGGAGGTTGTTGGTGGGCTACTTGGCCCCCAGGGACCCCAAGTGTTCAAGAGAAATTAGTTCCCCCTCTGCAAATGCACCAGGGGGCCCGTTTGCAGAGTGGTGCCTTAATTTTTTGGGGGGGATCGGCAGTGTACGCGTACCATACTGAGCAGGCCGAGGGGGTCAGGGTGTTTCTACCCTGCCCCCTTTTCTTCATTTTCACCTTAGTTTGCCTGTTTTCTTGTGACTCGGTTCTGCCAAGGCACAAGATGGCTGCCAACACTTCCTGGTTCGGAGTGTTGGCAGACAGTTGACAGCCAATCAGCATGCAGCTTGTGCTCGTAATTGTACGCGTACGGTACTTCGTCTCTAGATAGCACTATGATTTTACTTTTGATTTTTTCAGGAACTTCTGAACGGATTTACACCATTTAACAAAAAGCACAATCTGCAAACCGAACTCTACCTTTTTGCCAAATTTGGTGTAATTCCGTTCAGCCGTTCGGGCTGTAGCCCTGACTAAAGGTCCCTATGATAAACTGCATGAGGAAAACACGTTTTGGGACCCCCCTTTTTTCTCGGCCCCCACTTGACGAATCACCCCCAGACTTTCAGGGAAGGAGCGGAGCAGGCCATTTTCTTGGAGAATTTAGTTAAGATTCGTCCACCGGCGCCAAAGTTATTCCAAATAGAATGTTGTGGATTTCCTATGGAAACTAGATCCTAACTATATCTACCTACTGGCGATCGCCAGTAGGTAATATATATATATACGTATTATTTTTGTCTGCTTTACTGGTAACATTGCTACTTTGGTAATTGCATTGGGCACTTTATATCAGTAGGTTTTATTTTACCTGCATTTATGTTGATGAAGAGCTTCAGGCAACGTGAGCATCTTGCATTTCAGCTGTAATGGGATTCACACGGAATAGTATGTTTTCCATGTTTACCAATTGGGTCAGTGGGATGGGCTATTTACTATGCATTGCCAAACTAGATTGACAAAGGCCTCTTGTAGGCTGAAGCGCGTCTCTCCTTGTGCTCGTGATTGAGGGCGTCCTGCACTAAGAAATAAATGCCGAATCCAATGCCACTTCGTGTCCGTGCCTGCTTTTCCATGGAATTTCTGTGGGAGTTGGGTATTTTGGTTCATGTTAATTCAGCATGAATGGTCGTCGGGCTTTCACGGAACACCAGTCGTTTTGTGGCTCTCCTATCAGACCGTGTTTGTTGAGGAGTACTGGAGTGCTACCAGGGGAGCCCCCAGCTGTGCGTCCAGGATGAGGAACGAGGATGACGGCCAAGAAGATGCGGGTCTCTCTGCGGGGCGTTTTTTTGCGACTGCCAGCATGGATCTGTATCCCACCGACAAGAAATGCCTTGCCTGGATTACTGGTGCATACTGGTGACTGGGCACCGCAGATGCTACATTGCTGATGCGGTGAGGTGGTGATGGCGTTATCTATTTTGCGAATGGGTCCCCCTCCATCACGAGGTTGTGCCATTTAAATAATCGATGCTTGCCGTTTTGCCACAAGATATTGGCTGTCCTTGCCTGGATATGAACCGCCTCTGACACTAACTGTGCAAGAACTTCAGGAGGTTCACTTTGCCATTACTTAACAGACTATTATACTGCATTGTGGGATTTGCAGTCTTTTGGGACAGCAAGCATGTGCCCGTTTTTACGGTGAGGCTGCATTTCTTCACTGATATAAGAATGTGTACTCTTGCATGAAGAATTTGTACCGGTCCCAGGGCTCCACGCAGCAACATTTGCTGAGAAGTGCTGATATTAATGTGGCAGAATATGTGCTCAAATGAACTTTGAGGTGAGATAACACTAACGAGGCAAGGGTGTTACCTCCAGCGCTGTGTCTGTTTTTTCGATCACGGGGCTCCGCGCAGCAGCTGCTGTTGATAAAGATAAGGCACAGATTATTTCACCTTCCTGGACAATGTTGGATACTGTGTTGTGGCGGGACCAATAACAGCGTCATTAAGCTAAGGGGACATGGGACACTCCTGAAAGTATATGCGGCAGCAGTTTTACTTTTATTATTAGTTTGTGATAACTTTTTAGAATATACAGGCAACACTGGATGCGAGTTTGGCAGAACTGTTTTAAATGCCCGCATGCTTCCCACTGAGCTGTGTTTCAATTGCTATACATGCTTCACCGTATTATTTTTGTCTGCTTTACTGGTAACATTGCTACTTTGGTAATTGCATTGGGCACTTTATATCAGTAGGTTTTATTTTACCTGCATTTATGTTGATCATGAGCTTCAGGCAACGTGAGCATCTTGCATTTCAGCTGTAATTGGAATTCACACGGAATAGTATGTTTTCCATGTTTACCAATTGGGTCAGTGGGATGGGCTATTTAACCTATGAGCTATGCATTGCCAAACTAGATTGACAAAGGCCTCTTGTAGGCTGAAACGCGTCGCTCCTTGTGCTCGTGATTGAGGGCGTCCTGCACTAAGAAATAAATGCAGAATCCAATGCCACTTCGTGTCCGTGCCTGCTTTTCCATGGAATTTCTGTGGGAGTTGGGTATTTTGGTTCATATATATATATATAACGGTGATGGATCAAGCCCTGATCCACTGGGGCGGAATTGACATGTGTTATGCTTCATGCTTTATGTATCTAATCACTGGTACATTTGCCCACTGGGGCTCAATCTTGAAAAACGTTCAGTTACTCTTTTCGTTTTTAAAAAGGGTTTCACCTTTGATTAATTTGTAACAAAACGATTTATATGTTACACCAATTATGGTCTTAAACACAGTGATTCTGTATAAATATATAATTGTATATGTTATCTGTGTCCAATTACCCATTCAAATATGGCCGCCACAACTCTGGCTGTACTAACACTGATGTGTGGACGAGTAGTCCTACGTTTATGTTTATATAATTTTTTTACTTTAAAAATGAAATTGTTTGTAAACACCGTTACCCGTGACCAAGGTGCGGCTGCACCGAAACGCGTCGGGTGTTGTTTGGCATTCTGTGTGTGAATAAATAACACGCTACCAAGGACCTGGGCTCGAGTCAACTTTGTGACCAAAAAGTTGTTTCTTTGCATATATATATATATACATACAAAATCCTGTCACCTCAGCCTTCGATGCTGCGTTTTTCACAGGTACGGATCACTCGGACACAAGGGTTCGTGAATATTTAATCGCTTATTTTCTCCTCTCCACGAGCATGATGCGTTTCGGCTGTCTTACAACAGCCTTGATCATATATGTATATGGAACCCAATACATTTTTAATATATAAGAATTTTACATATTTAGGCATTATTTTACAGTGTATGATTATGTATAATGATGTATTTATTAATTTATTTATTTACTAGGCTGTATAGATCTATATTTATATATATTTATTGGAGACAATCATGCGTACAATTGCCCACCATGCACACACAATTGTCGATTATTTACCCATAATTAGCTTTGGTTAGCACATATTGTAGGATGTACCGCAGAACCAAAAGATAGCACCATGTATAGGCTTGACAAAAATCATGGAGTTTACTTAATTAACTAATAACTTGAAATGTCACAAAAAGTTACAAAATTAGATAAATATTTGCACTGAGCACTCAATCACTTTAGCACTATTTGCACAACAAATGTTTTTATGTTACAAGACAGATGGACATATTGAGGAACTGCATATGAACACCAACAAGTTTATAATTCGAATGAGCGAAAATGTTGGCATGTTTTATGGCTTGACAAGAACATATCTGCTATTGTTTTGAACAAGCAGGATGTATTGGTGTAATCTGGATATATTCATCAAAATTTTATGTTTGAATCATTTGATTTTACAAATAATCTGGACAACACCAGTATCTCTAAACTTAATACAAGGATTTTCTGTTAAAGTTGTCTTCTATGTCTATTGCTGTCTTGCTCACGTGGTATGCCACATTTAGCACTCATCACTTTGAAAATTGAATCGTTACCATGGTGCCCTGTCATGTGATCAACGATTCAGAAAAGGGGGCGGTGATGAACAGAGTGTCTGAATTAAGCAGACCACTCTTACCCAGTTCAAAGATCAGGGCTTGATCCATCACCGTTATTTAGCTCACTGCACCACCCCAGCTCAGAACCTGGCTATATGCAAATTAGTCTGTCCCTGGCCCAGTGCATCATGGGAACAGGGCAGACCAAACTACCAAGCCAATTCTTCACCAGAAAGGAGACAAGCTTCCGGGGACCGGTTTCTGGCATTTCAGCCGTCGTCGGCCCGGCTTGCTTGAATCCTGATGGTGCAGTGAGCAAGGGACTCATGTCTGAGTATACCCTGCCACACCTATAGTGGCCAAAAACGATTCAGAAAAGGGGGTGGTGATGAACAGAGTGTCTGAATTAAGCAGACCACTCTTACCCAGTCCAAAGATCAGGGCTTGATCCATCACCGTTATTTAGCTCACTGCACCATCCCAGCTCAGAACCTGGCTATATGCAAATTAGTCTATCCCTGGCCCAGTGCATCATGGGAACAGGGCAGACCAAACTACCAAGCCAATTCTTCACCAGAAAGGAGACAAGCTTCCGGGGACCGGTTTCTGGCATTTCAGCCGTCGTCGGCCCGGCTTGCTTGAATCCTGATGGTGCAGTGAGCAAGGGACTCATGTCTGAGTATACCCTGCCACACCTATAGTGGCCAAAAACGATTCAGAAAAGGGGGTGGTGATGAACAGAGTGTCTGAATTAAGCAGACCACTCTTACCCAGTCCAAAGATCAGGGCTTGATCCATCACCGTTATTTAGCTCACTGCACCATCCCAGCTCAGAACCTGGCTCTATGCAAATTAGTCTGTCCCTGGCCCAGTGCATCATGGGAACAGGGCAGACCAAACTACCAAGCCAATTCTTCACCAGAAAGGAGACAAGCTTCCGGGGACCGGTTTCTGGCATTTCATCCGTCGTCGGCCCGGCTTGCTTGAATCCTGATGGTGCAGTGAGCAAGGGACTCATGTCTGAGTATACCCTGCCACACCTATAGTGGCCAAAAACAATTCAGAAAAGGGGGTGGTGATGAACAGAGTGTCTGAATTAAGCAGACCACTCTTACCCAGTCCAAAGATCAGGGCTTGATTCATCACCGGTATTTAGCTCACTGCACCATCCCAGCTCAGAACCTGGCTCTATGCAAATTAGTCTGTCCCTGGCCCAGTGCATCATGGGACCAGGGCAGACCAAACTACCAAGCCAATTCTTCACCAGAAAGGAGACAAGCTTCCGGGGACTGGTTTCTGGCATTTCAGCCATCGTCGGCCCGGCTTGCTTGAATCCTGATGGTGCAGTGAGCAAGGGACTCATGTCTGAGTATACCCTGCCACACCTATAGTGGCCAAAAACGATTCAGAAAAGGGGGTGGTGATGAACAGAGTTTCTGAATTAAGCAGACCACTCTTACCCAGTCCAAAGATCAGGGCTTGATCCATCACCGTTATTTAGCTCACTGCACCATCCCAGCTCAGAACCTGGCTATATGCAAATTAGTCTGTCCCTGGCCCAGTGCATCATGGGAACAGGGCAGACCAAACTACCAAGCCAATTCTTCACCAGAAAGGAGACAAGCTTCCGGGGACCGGTTTCTGGCATTTCAGCCGTCGTCGGCCCGGCCTGATGGTGCAGTGAGCAAGGGACTCATGTCTGAGTATACCCTGCCACACCTATAGTGGCCAAAAACGATTCAGAAAAGGGGGTGGTGATGAACAAAGTGTCTGAATTAAGCAGACCACTCTTACCCAGTCCAAAGATCAGGGCTTGATCCATCACCGTTATTTAGCTCACTGCACCATCCCAGCTCAGAACCTGGCTATATGCAAATTAGTCTGTCCCTGGCCCAGTGCATCATGGGAACAGGGCAGACCAAACTACCAAGCCAATTCTTCACCAGAAAGGAGACAAGCTTCCGGGGACCGGTTTCTGGCATTTCAGCCGTCGTCGGCTCGGCTTGCTTGAATCCTGATGGTGCAGTGAGCAAGGGACTCATGTCTGAGTATACCCTGCCACACCTATAGTGGCCGAAAACAATTCAGAAAAGGGGGTGGTGATGAACAGAGTGTCTGAATTAAACAGACCACTCTTACCCAGTCCAAAGATCAGGGCTTGATCCATCACCGTTATTTAGCTCACTGCACCATCCCAGCTCAGAACCTGGCTCTATGCAAATTAGTCTGTCCCTGGCCCAGTGCATCATGGGAACAGGGCAGACCAAACTACCAAGCCAATTCTTCACCAGAAAGGAGACAAGCTTCCGGGGACTGGTTTCTGGCATTTCAGCCGTCGTCGGCCCGGCTTGCTTGAATCCTGATGGTGCAGTGAGCAAGGGACTCATGTCTGAGTATACCCTGCCACACCTATAGTGGCCAAAAACGATTCAGAAAAGGGGGTGGTGATGAACAGAGTGTCTGAATTAAGCAGACCACTCTTACCCAGTCCAAAGATCAGGGCTTGATCCATCACCGTTATTTAGCTCACTGCACCATCCCAGCTCAGAACCTGGCTATATGCAAATTAGTCTGTCCCTGGCCCAGTGCATCATGGGAACAGGGCAGACCAAACTCCCAAGCCAATTCTTCACCAGAAAGGAGACAAGCTTCCGGGGACCGGTTTCTGGCATTTCAGCCGTCGTCGGCCCGGCTTGCTTGAATCCTGATGGTGCAGTGAGCAAGGGACTCATGTCTGAATATACCCTGCCACACCTATAGTGGCCAAAAAAGATTCAGAAAAGGGGGTGGTGATGAACAGAGTGTCTGAATTAAGCAGACCACTCTTACCCAGTCCAAAGATCAGGGCTTGATCCATCACCGTTATTTAGCTCACTGCACCATCCCAGCTCAGAACCTGGCTCTATGCAAATTAGTCTGTCCCTGGCCCAGTGCATCATGGGAACAGGGCAGACCAAACTACCAAGCCAATTCTTCACCAGAAAGGAGACAAGCTTCCGGGGACCGGTTTCTGGCATTTCAGCCGTCGTCGGCCCGGCTTGCTTGAATCCTGATGGTGCAGTGAGCAAGGGACTCATGTCTGAGTATACCCTGCCACACCTATAGTGGCCAAAAACAATTCAGAAAAGGGGGTGGTGATGAACAGAGTGTCTGAATTAAGCAGACCACTCTTACCCAGTCCAAAGATCAGGGCTTGATCCATCACCGTTATTTAGCTCACTGCACCATCCCAGCTCAGAACCTGGCTCTATGCAAATTAGTCTGTCCCTGGCCCAGTGCATCATGGGAACAGGGCAGACCAAACTACCAAGCCAATTCTTCACCAGAAAGGAGACAAGCTTCCGGGGACTGGTTTCTGGCATTTCAGACGTTGTCGGCCCGGCTTGCTTGAATCCTGATGGTGCAGTGAGCAAGGGACTCATGTCTGAGTATACCCTGCCACACCTATAGTGGCCAAAAACGATTCAGAAAAGGGGGTGGTGATGAACAAAGTGTCTGAATTAAGCAGACCACTCTTACCCAGTCCAAAGATCAGGGCTTGATCCATCACCGTTATTTAGCTCACTGCACCATCCCAGCTCAGAACCTGGCTATATGCAAATTAGTCTGTCCCTGGCCCAGTGCATCATGGGAACAGGGCAGACCAAACTACCAAGCCAATTCTTCACCAGAAAGGAGACAAGCTTCCGGGGACCGGTTTCTGGCATTTCAGCCGTCGTCGGCTCGGCTTGCTTGAATCCTGATGGTGCAGTGAGCAAGGGACTCATGTCTGAGTATACCCTGCCACACCTATAGTGGCCGAAAACAATTCAGAAAAGGGGGTGGTGATGAACAGAGTGTCTGAATTAAGCAGACCACTCTTACCCAGTCCAAAGATCAGGGCTTGATCCATCACCGTTATTTAGCTCACTGCACCATCCCAGCTCAGAACCTGGCTCTATGCAAATTAGTCTGTCCCTGGCCCAGTGCATCATGGGAACAGGGCAGACCAAACTACCAAGCCAATTCTTCACCAGAAAGGAGACAAGCTTCCGGGGACTGGTTTCTGGCATTTCAGCCGTCGTCGGCCCGGCTTGCTTGAATCCTGATGGTGCAGTGAGCAAGGGACTCATGTCTGAGTATACCCTGCCACACCTATAGTGGCCAAAAACGATTCAGAAAAGGGGGTGGTGATGAACAGAGTGTCTGAATTAAGCAGACCACTCTTACCCAGTCCAAAGATCAGGGCTTGATCCATCACCGTTATTTAGCTCACTGCACCATCCCAGCTCAGAACCTGGCTATATGCAAATTAGTCTGTCCCTGGCCCAGTGCATCATGGGAACAGGGCAGACCAAACTACCAAGCCAATTCTTCACCAGAAAGGAGACAAGCTTCCGGGGACCGGTTTCTGGCATTTCAGCCGTCGTCGGCCCGGCTTGCTTGAATCCTGATGGTGCAGTGAGCAAGGGACTCATGTCTGAGTATACCCTGCCACACCTATAGTGGCCAAAAACGATTCAGAAAAGGGGGTGGTGATGAACAAAGTGTCTGAATTAAGCAGACCACTCTTACCCAGTCCAAAGATCAGGGCTTGATCCATCACCGTTATTTAGCTCACTGCACCATCCCAGCTCAGAACCTGGCTATATGCAAATTAGTCTGTCCCTGGCCCAGTGCATCATGGGAACAGGGCAGACCAAACTACCAAGCCAATTCTTCACCAGAAAGGAGACAAACTTCCGGGGACCGGTTTCTGGCATTTCAGCCGTCGTCGGCTCGGCTTGCTTGAATCCTGATGGTGCAGTGAGCAAGGGACTCATGTCTGAGTATACCCTGCCACACCTATAGTGGCCGAAAACAATTCAGAAAAGGGGGTGGTGATGAACAGAGTGTCTGAATTAAGCAGACCACTCTTACCCAGTCCAAAGATCAGGGCTTGATCCATCACCGTTATTTAGCTCACTGCACCATCCCAGCTCAGAACCTGGCTCTATGCAAATTAGTCTGTCCCTGGCCCAGTGCATCATGGGAACAGGGCAGACCAAACTACCAAGCCAATTCTTCACCAGAAAGGAGACAAGCTTCCGGGGACTGGTTTCTGGCATTTCAGCCGTCGTCGGCCCGGCTTGCTTGAATCCTGATGGTGCAGTGAGCAAGGGACTCATGTCTGAGTATACCCTGCCACACCTATAGTGGCCAAAAACGATTCAGAAAAGGGGGTGGTGATGAACAGAGTGTCTGAATTAAGCAGACCACTCTTACCCAGTCCAAAGATCAGGGCTTGATCCATCACCGTTATTTAGCTCACTGCACCATCCCAGCTCAGAACCTGGCTATATGCAAATTAGTCTGTCCCTGGCCCAGTGCATCATGGGAACAGGGCAGACCAAACTACCAAGCCAATTCTTCACCAGAAAGGAGACAAGCTTCCGGGGACCGGTTTCTGGCATTTCAGCCGTCGTCGGCCCGGCTTGCTTGAATCCTGATGGTGCAGTGAGCAAGGGACTCATGTCTGAGTATACCCTGCCACACCTATAGTGGCCAAAAACGATTCAGAAAAGGGGGTGGTGATGAACAGAGTGTCTGAATTAAGCAGACCACTCTTACCCAGTCCAAAGATCAGGGCTTGATCCATCACCGTTATTTAGCTCACTGCACCATCCCAGCTCAGAACCTGGCTCTATGCAAATTAGTCTGTCCCTGGCCCAGTGCATCATGGGAACAGGGCAGACCAAACTACCAAGCCAATTCTTCACCAGAAAGGAGACAAGCTTCCGGGGACTGGTTTCTGGCATTTCAGCCGTCGTCGGCCCGGCTTGCTTGAATCCTGATGGTGCAGTGAGCAAGGGACTCATGTCTGAGTATACCCTGCCACACCTATAGTGGCCAAAAACGATTCAGAAAAGGGGGTGGTGATGAACAGAGTGTCTGAATTAAGCAGACCACTCTTACCCAGTCCAAAGATCAGGGCTTGATCCATCACCGTTATTTAGCTCACTGCACCATCCCAGCTCAGAACCTGGCTATATGCAAATTAGTCTGTCCCTGGCCCAGTGCATCATGGGAACAGGGCAGACCAAACTACCAAGCCAATTCTTCGTCAGAAAGGAGACAAGCTTCCGGGGACCGGTTTCTGGCATTTCAGCCGTCGTCGGCCCGGCTTGCTTGAATCCTGATGGTGCAGTGAGCAAGGGACTCATGTCTGAGTATACCCTGCCACACCTATAGTGGCCAAAAACGATTCAGAAAAGGGGGTGGTGATGAACAGAGTGTCTGAATTAAGCAGACCACTCTTACCCAGTCCAAAGATCAGGGCTTGATCCATCACCGTTATTTAGCTCACTGCACCATCCCAGCTCAGAACCTGGCTATATGCAAATTAGTCTGTCCCTGGCCCAGTGCATCATGGGAACAGGGCAGACCAAACTACCAAGCCAATTCTTCACCAGAAAGGAGACAAGCTTCCGGGGATGTGTCATGTGATCAAGGCTCGTCCAGAGCCGAAGCGGGTTATGGCGACTGTGAGAAGTTGGCCCGATATGCAACGTTCGCTATTCTAGCGACCGCTATGTATCGTTCCAACGACCCTTATGGTGTTTGGTTGTAAGTCAACCTATAGACCAGCTATCCTAGTAGCGTGGATACGAGCAGTCTAAGGCTAAAGACTCGAGAGGGCGCGTTAAGCCAGCTGTTTACCACACATGTACCCCTTGAACACCCAGTGAAAGGACACCACACAAGTGTTATGAAAATAAACAGTATATTTATTAAGAATCACAACAGCCCTGTACTCTTTATGAGGACAGGGTACTAAGCACAAACCAAATCTCGTTAGCAAATACTTCAAGTGCACAGTTTAAAGACAAGTGTCCGAGGACACGGAAAGGTTAAGGCAAGTCGGAAGCGAGGGACTCGGGACCCTAGAGTAAGGAGGCTATGCAGGCACCGAAATGCCGAGTTACCTAGCCACGAGGGCTGCGGCTGCACAAGTCTTACAGGCGTCGGGGTCTTCGCTGACGAGCCAGGAGCCGGAAGAAAAGGAGTTGCTGGCCGGCGACCAGTGGTGTATAGTTCGTAGAGATTGATGAAACCTGAAAGCAGAGGGGACCAAGTTCGTACTACTAGCCAGTAGTCAGAGGGTACCAGGAAGGCACCAGTTGGCCGTCACCTCGACCAGGTGAGTGGGCGACGCTAGGCTCTGCAGTCTCACGGACCAGGAGGCGTTGTCGGCGACCACGGTGGAGGTGCGAGCTGTCCCACGACGGATGTCGCTGTCGGCGTCTTGGGTGGACCAGGAGGGTCCGGGGTGCTTCTCAAAAGATGGAAGCAGGGGCCAGTCCGGAGCAACCAGACCGGCAGTGTTGATTCTTGGTCGTCGTCACAGAAGGGCACAAGCCAACGGCAAGTGACCAGACAACGTGCTGAGCAGCGAGCAGAAGGGCCCCACGCAGATCGTGGAGATGCTGGGAGACTGCACTTCGGTGCTAGAGCGGCTCAGGGTCGGGGCTTCTCGGACCCCAGAGCACTCACCAGAGAGTTACCTCGATGGTCGTGCTGGTTTTTAAGAGCGTGCAGGTTCTGATGATGGCCGGTCCCTCGAGGTCTCGTCGCACCCACAGATCACAGCTGAGCTGATGACGTGGGTAGAGGTCAGAGGTGCCAGGGAAGCCGGTTTCTCGTCGAGCTGGGCCGTCGGATTCCTTGAGGAAGGACTTACAGCAAACCGCAGAGTTCTTAGATGGTGCCCGCTGATGCAGGGTGACTACTCCTTAGTCACAAGGGAGAAATCTTAAGAAGAGTCTTGAAGTCCTTTCGTAGAAAGTATTCTTGATTCAAAGATGATCTAATTTGGAAGGGTCCCCGCTCCGGCCTTTATCCTAAAGAAAGGGGTGGGTACATGACTAGGTCCTGCCCTAAGGGTGGGACCAGGAAGGGGGGTAGTTACACCCCTCTCCCCTGCCGGACTTTCCCCAGGCCAGGGCTGTCGCCCCTGGAACTGGTTCTAACCGGCAGATGCGTAGTGAGCACCGGGGTGCCACTCCGCAGTCACCTTCTCGCAAAAGCCCTACCTACCCAGAATACACAAACCCTGTCTGGGACGGTGCGAACACCGCCCTCGACAGGAAACCCTTTGTCCAAGTGCTCCTCGCTGGAAGGGCTCCCAGCAGCAGGAGGTCAGACTTGTGTCTGTGGTGGCAGCATCCATTTTGTGGAGCTGAGGCTTTCGTTAACTTTAACCGGGGTTCACAGTTACGTACATGTCGTGTCCCTCTAGAAGGGCGGAATGCTAACCTCGTCGCCAGAGTTGGTGAGAGGGCAGCATCCCGATTCGTATGACACCTTACTCGACATGTCTTGATAACGCGACACCGAAGTTACCGATATGGTATGCGTTATCATGGAACAGCCATTGGGTCTTGATTCCGCAAGCTGTAACCGGGCTCGGCTCGGGCCAGAGCTTAGTTCACACGAGCCCATGCACTCTGCCTTCAGGATTGTCAAGGCCTGCCATAGGAGTGACTGATAGGAACTCGGGTGTCCATTGGAGGGTTAGATATAGGGCTACTATATCTAAAGCAAAGGGTGATTACACGACTTTGCCCCAGCTGTCATGCAGCCAGTTGTGTCAAATTTAGGAGGCCAGCCAGGGGTGGCACAATACATGCTGCAGCCCCTGGCGGCCCTGGGTACACCTACGCCCTGGGTTACAGGGTCTGATAAGGTGGCCCAGTACCAATTGGAAATGTACCTAGGGTACATGGAATCCATTTTACAGAGAGAGCAGTAGGCCTGGGGTCCTGATTGGCAGGGTCCCAGGTCGACTATGTCCAAAACCAGCTAAAACACAGGGCAAAAAGTTGGGGGCAACCATAGTCAGGATGTACCTTCCTACAGCGACTGTGGAATAAAGAATTTTAAGCACAGAACTGTGGTCCATATCCGTTTTATGGAGGAATTAACTGTACTGACGGAAGTGGCAATATATTTAAAAAAATACATATATGTATATATATATATATATATATATATATTCACTGAAAAAATCATAGGTTTTAGGGACGTTATAGTTAGTTAGACATTTCACTCCTACAAAACCAGAAAAATTCGGCCATTATAATTAGTTCAGCTAACTATAACTCACGCCCCCGCAATGCACCGCTGATGACGTCACATATTTCATCATTCATGACATGGTCAGTGACATCACTGATGACATCATCCAGTGAATGTGTGTTTCTGTAAATTCTAAATATGTTTTATATATATGCCAAGGTGTATCAAAGTATTAGTGTGTGTATGAGAGTCTGAATGGATGCTTTAGTAGGTGCCTTGACTGACTGTATAAGTGAGTGATTAAATGTGTCTTACTGAATGCATGGGTTAGTGAGAAAATTGTATAAATGCCTGTATCAGTCAGTCAGTTGGTGTGTAAGCAGCTGCATGGGTAGGTGAGTAGCTAAATGAAGGTCTATATGGGTTATTGATTGGTTGTCTGAGTATCTGTATGGGTGCCTGAGTGTCTGTGTGGGTAGGTGGGGGATGTGTGACTCTGTGCATAGATGTGTGAGTAGGTGATTCACTCGGTGTATGGGTTCAAGAGTGCATCTGAGAAGGGCTGTATGGGTGGGTAAGTGTGTGTATAGGTGTGTTGGTGAGTGAATGGATATCTCCGTGGTACATGTGTGAGTTACTACATATATGAAAGGCAGTATATGTGAGTATTAGGGTATTTAAATGACTATATGTGAGAGTGAGTGATGGTGAGAGTAGCTGTATGGATGAGTGCATGCTTGTATCAGTGATTGTATAAGAAAGTAAGTATGTATTAGTATCTGTATGAATAAGTGAGGTGGTGTGTGTATAAGTGTGTAGGTGAGTAAATGGGAGGGTGATTGATTCTTTGCATGACTGATTAAGTGTCTGAGTAACTATGGATGAGTGGCAGTGTGTCAATGTCTATATAGGTGTGTGTGCATATAATAGTGCTGTATTAATGAGTGACTGCATATATGAATGACTGTATGGGTGAATAAGTGAATGTGTGTGTGTAGTCTTAGGAATCAGTGAGTGGGTATGTAGTAACTAGTGCTGGTGTGTCTATGGTTTCAAAAATGGTAGTGTGTATTTTAAGAGTGGGTGTATCAAAGGTTATATGAGGGTGTGAGGAGGTGTATCAGATTATCACCTGGATGATGTCATCAGTGATGTCATCAGTGATGTGATTTGAGATTACATCAGTGATATCATTAGTGATGTCACTGACCATGTCATAAATGAGGTAATATGTGACGTCATCAGCAGTGCATTGCAGGGGCGCGAGTTATAGTTAGCTGAACTAACTATAACCGCAACATTTCTCTGGTTTTGCATGAGGGAAAAGTCTAACTAACTATAATATCCCTGAAACATATGGTTTTTTTCAATGAATTTCTATGGCTTTTATATGCTAATTTCTAACTATAACATCCCTGAAACCTATGTTTTTTTCAGTGAATTTCAAAGGTTTTTTAAATGTTAATTTCGTTTGCAGAGTAGTGGAGAAAGGTGAGTGTGCCCTGCAAACACCTTTTAACAATCCCACTGTGTGGGATTTACTGGAGGTAACAGGAGGGGTAGTTAGCCCCTAACGTCAACCTTGGGTGCCAACTACCCCTTTAATTACCTCCAGTAAGTCCCACACAGCAGGATAGCTAACTTGTTATATCAGGCCCGCCTCCTCCCTGCACCACTATGCAATCGTGCCCCCTGGCGCATTGTAAGTTGAGGAAATCAGTCCCCTTGAATCCTGAGGGTCCTTGTGGGCCAACTACCAACAAGGTACCTCCTGTAAGCGCCACAGAGCTGCGTCACAGAGAAGTGTTCAGAGGCGATGCCCCTTTATACACCACTCTGCAAATGCGCTTTCTGGTGCACTGCTGCTCAGAGGATGAAGTCCACTTGTGTCCTGAGGGCCACTATTGGCCCCGGGGAACCCATCCCCCAGGGCTTGGCCTTTACTTATGCTATTTGTCAGGAGTGGGCCACGCTGCCCCCCTCCCCAGGCCCGTTTCAGCCCCGGGGACCCCATCCTCCGGGATCCGGCCATTCTTTTTTTTTAACAAAATAGAGGAGGTCCGAGAGGCCTCCTGGCCCCGGAGACCCCATCTCCCGGGGCAAGTCCAGAATTTAAGTTTGTTTTTAATTTATATTTGGAGGGGGCCCCCCTCCTAAGCCAATTATGGCCCAGGGACCCCATCCTATGAGCCGGCCTTCCGTTTTTTTTCCATTATTGGGGTGGGGGGCTGCGTGGCCCCCCTCTCAGGCCTGGCCTCATCATTGGGGACCGTGGGGGGAGGCCCAATGCCCCCACAATCCCACTGGCTCTCCGCCTCCTGGGGAGCCAGCATTGCTTTGGAGCAAGGGGAGCTGCTGACATGCAGCTCTCCTTGCTCAAAAGCAATCTGCTTTGCTTCATTGAAGCGAGAGTAGGTTTTCGTGCTATGCTATGGCAGGGCGGGAGCCTTGCAGAGGTGGTGGTCCTCGGGGCCCATTACAGACCCCAAATTTGCATATTTAGTGCCCCAGGGAGGCTGCGGGGGGGCTACTTGTCCCAGCGTTTAATTGGAAAAAAGCCTGGGGAGGTGGTGGTCCCCGGGGTGTGAGGGGTGGCTCGAGCCCCCCCACGCATTCTATTTAATAACAATAAGAGCCCTGGGGAGGTGGCAGTCCCCAGGGCAGTGGGGGGTGCGTGTCCCCGGCAAATTATAACAAAGAATGAATTACATGGCAGCCCTGTCGTGTGAAGCGCACCATCCACAAGATGAAAGGAGGCTGCGAGGTGAGAACTGTGTCTTCACTCGGCATGCAGCACAGCAGATGGGGACACTTTGAACTTGCCAAATGCATTCAGGGGCCCACTGAGGGCTTTTTAATGTCTTTAATTGTATGTATTGCAACGCACAACGTACTAAAGGAAATGAGTTTGTTTTGGAAAAAGAATTCAGATCCCAGGAATCATCACCAGCACTAAGCTTGGCCCACTATGTGTGATACTTAAAGTGATTAAAAAACTCCTTGCGCTGCATGCATACTCACAGATGACCTTCGAAAAAGAGAAATACTCGAAACGTGTCAGGTCAAATAAAATGTTACCAAGGAATGCTGATGCAAGTTTCCTGCTTTTGTAAATGAACCTCTGGGTTCCATCTGCTGTCGGGTGCGCTTCTAAAAGCTCTTGGGCCTTTGTTGGAAGATGGAAGAACATATATATTTCATGTGATCAAGCTCCGCTTGACGGAGCGAAACGCGTCAGGGAGGGCAGCTGCCCGAAATTTGCACAAATAAATAATGACTGCTTGCACTTCATCGTGTTTAATGGCCCATTAATGAACATTCTATTCCTGGGGAGGAGGTCGGCACCTGCTTGGTGCCGCTTGAGAATCAGCAGTTCAGGACCTTTTTTCGATATGGATATATATATATATATATATATATATATATATATATATATATATATATATATATATATATATCAAACAACCAAGTTTGCCTGCAGTGAGAGGCCCTCGACAGGTAAGTGTTCATAGGCTTTTATTTGATGGGCGAAGACAGGCAAAGCGGCGTGATGCCGCACAATGAATTAAAAGTCCATCCGACGCGTTTCGTGCTTGAAGGCACTTCTTCCTGGGATCTGGGCTTTTCATCTGCTCCATGCTTACGGCGATATTACAGCTCCACCTTGTTATATCCTTCCCGCCCGGGGTGGGTGTGGCCACCCGCTAGGCCTGTTGGTCTTTGTGGTGCCGTCAGTAACACCTCCAGTGAGTCGCTTGGAAAGCGACGGAATTGCTCTCACAAACCCACTGGGGCAAGTTATTTAATTTGTGAAATGCTCGGCGACTCACTGGAGGTGTTACTGACGGCACCACAAAGACCAACAGGCCTAGCGGGTGGCCACGCCCACCCCGGGCGGGAAGGATATAACAAGGTGGAGCTGTAATATCGCCGTAAGCATGGAGCAGATGAAAAGCCCAAATCCCAGGAAGAAGTGCCTTCAAGCACGAAACGCGTCGGATGGACTTTTAATTCATTGTGCGGCATCACGCCGCTTTGCCTGTCTTCGCCCATCAAATAAAAGCCTATGAACACTTACCTGTCGAGGGCCTCTCACTGCAGGCAAACTTGGTTGTTTGATGTGAAGCGGCACCGCCTGAGCCGCGAGAAGCGCCCCACTGTGCCTGTGTGCAGTCCTGTCGAGGCGTCATGTGGCGTTTTGACAATGGGAACGGGTACTGGCTGATGGAAGATGTTAACGGCTTGGAAAGCGACGGAATTGCTCTCACAAACCCACTGGGGCAAGTTATTTAATTTGTGAAATGCTCGGCGACTCACTGGAGGTGTTACTGACGGCACCACAAAGACCAACAGGCCTAGCGGGTGGCCACGCCCACCCCGGGCGGGAAGGATATAACAAGGTGGAGCTGTAATATCGCCGTAAGCATGGAGCAGATGAAAAGCCCAGATCCCAGGAAGAAGTGCCTTCAAGCACGAAACGCATCGGATGGACTTTTAATTCATTGTGCGGCATCACGCCGCTTTGCCTGTCTTCGCCCATCAAATAAAAGCCTATGAACACTTACCTGTCGAGGGCCTCTCACTGCAGGCAAACTTGGTTGTTTGATGTGAAGCGGCACCGCCTGAGCCGCGAGAAGCGCCCCACTGTGCCTGTGTGCAGTCCTGTCGAGGCGTCATGTGGCGTTTTGACAATGGGAACGGGTACTGGCTGATGGAAGATGTTAACGGCTTGGAAAGCGACGGAATTGCTCTCACAAACCCACTGGGGCAAGTTATTTAATTTGTGAAATGCTCGGCGACTCACTGGAGGTGTTACTGACGGCACCACAAAGACCAACAGGCCTAGCGGGTGGCCACGCCCACCCCGGGCGGGAAGGATATAACAAGGTGGAGCTGTAATATCGCCGTAAGCATGGAGCAGATGAAAAGCCCAGATCCCAGGAAGAAGTGCCTTCAAGCACGAAACGCGTCGGATGGACTTTTAATTCATTGTGCGGCATCACGCCGCTTTGCCTGTCTTCGCCCATCAAATAAAAGCCTATGAACACTTACCTGTCGAGGGCCTCTCACTGCAGGCAAACTTGGTTGTTTGATGTGAAGCGGCACCGCCTGAGCCGCGAGAAGCGCCCCACTGTGCCTGTGTGCAGTCCTGTCGAGGCGTCATGTGGCGTTTTGACAATGGGAACGGGTACTGGCTGATGGAAGATGTTAACGGCTTGGAAAGCGACGGAATTGCTCTCACAAACCCACTGGGGCAAGTTATTTAATTTGTGAAATGCTCGGCGACTCACTGGAGGTGTTACTGACGGCACCACAAAGACCAACAGGCCTAGCGGGTGGCCACGCCCACCCCGGGCGGGAAGGATATAACAAGGTGGAGCTGTAATATCGCCGTAAGCATGGAGCAGATGAAAAGCCCAGATCCCAGGAAGAAGTGCCTTCAAGCACGAAACGCGTCGGATGGACTTTTAATTCATTGTGCGGCATCACGCCGCTTTGCCTGTCTTCGCCCATAAAATAAAAGCCTATGAACACTTACCTGTCGAGGGCCTCTCACTGCAGGCAAACTTGGTTGTTTGATGTGAAGCGGCACCGCCTGAGCCGCGAGAAGCGCCCCACTGTGCCTGTGTGCAGTCCTGTCGAGGCGTCATGTGGCGTTTTGACAATGGGAACGGGTACTGGCTGATGGAAGATGTTAACGGCTTGGAAAGCGACAGAATTGCTCTCACAAACCCACTGGGGCAAGTTATTTAATTTGTGAAATGCTCGGCGACTCACTGGAGGTGTTACTGACGGCACCACAAAGACCAACAGGCCTAGCGGGTGGCCACGCCCACCCCGGGCGGGAAGGATATAACAAGGTGGAGCTGTAATATCGCCGTAAGCATGGAGCAGATGAAAAGCCCAGATCCCAGGAAGAAGTGCCTTCAAGCACGAAACGCGTCGGATGGACTTTTAATTCATTGTGCGGCATCACGCCGCTTTGCCTGTCTTCGCCCATCAAATAAAAGCCTATGAACACTTACCTGTCGAGGGCCTCTCACTGCAGGCAAACTTGGTTGTTTGATGTGAAGCGGCACCGCCTGAGCCGCGAGAAGCGCCCCACTGTGCCTGTGTGCAGTCCTGTCGAGGCGTCATGTGGCGTTTTGACAATGGGAACGGGTACTGGCTGATGGAAGATGTTAACGGCTTGGAAAGCGACGGAATTGCTCTCACAAACCCACTGGGGCAAGTTATTTAATTTGTGAAATGCTCGGCGACTCACTGGAGGTGTTACTGACGGCACCACAAAGACCAACAGGCCTAGCGGGTGGCCACGCCCACCCCGGGCGGGAAGGATATAACAAGGTGGAGCTGTAATATCGCCGTAAGCATGGAGCAGATGAAAAGCCCAGATCCCAGGAAGAAGTGCCTTCAAGCACGAAACGCGTCGGATGGACTTTTAATTCATTGTGCGGCATCACGCCGCTTTGCCTGTCTTCGCCCATCAAATAAAAGCCTATGAACACTTACCTGTCGAGGGCCTCTCACTGCAGGCAAACTTGGTTGTTTGATGTGAAGCGGCACCGCCTGAGCCGCGAGAAGCGCCCCACTGTGCCTGTGTGCAGTCCTGTCGAGGCGTCATGTGGCGTTTTGACAATGGGAACGGGTACTGGCTGATGGAAGATGTTAACGGCTTGGAAAGCGACGGAATTGCTCTCACAAACCCACTGGGGCAAGTTATTTAATTTGTGAAATGCTCGGCGACTCACTGGAGGTGTTACTGACGGCACCACAAAGACCAACAGGCCTAGCGGGTGGCCACGCCCACCCCGGGCGGGAAGGATATAACAAGGTGGAGCTGTAATATCGCCGTAAGCATGGAGCAGATGAAAAGCCCAGATCCCAGGAAGAAGTGCCTTCAAGCACGAAACGCGTCGGATGGACTTTTAATTCATTGTGCGGCATCACGCCGCTTTGCCTGTCTTCGCCCATAAAATAAAAGCCTATGAACACTTACCTGTCGAGGGCCTCTCACTGCAGGCAAACTTGGTTGTTTGATGTGAAGCGGCACCGCCTGAGCCGCGAGAAGCGCCCCACTGTGCCTGTGTGCAGTCCTGTCGAGGCGTCATGTGGCGTTTTGACAATGGGAACGGGTACTGGCTGATGGAAGATGTTAACGGCTTGGAAAGCGACAGAATTGCTCTCACAAACCCACTGGGGCAAGTTATTTAATTTGTGAAATGCTCGGCGACTCACTGGAGGTGTTACTGACGGCACCACAAAGACCAACAGGCCTAGCGGGTGTCCACGCCCACCCCGGGCGGGAAGGATATAACAAGGTGGAGCTGTAATATCGCCGTAAGCATGGAGCAGATGAAAAGCCCAGATCCCAGGAAGAAGTGCCTTCAAGCACGAAACGGGTCGGATGGACTTTTAATTCATTGTGCGGCATCACGCCGCTTTGCCTGTCTTCGCCCATCAAATAAAAGCCTATGAACACTTACCTGTCGAGGGCCTCTCACTGCAGGCAAACTTGGTTGTTTGATGTGAAGCGGCACCGCCTGAGCCGCGAGAAGCGCCCCACTGTGCCTGTGTGCAGTCCTGTCGAGGCGTCATGTGGCGTTTTGACAATGGGAACGGGTACTGGCTGATGGAAGATGTTAACGGCTTGGAAAGCGACGGAATTGCTCTCACAAACCCACTGGGGCAAGTTATTTAATTTGTGAAATGCTCGGCGACTCACTGGAGGTGTTACTGACGGCACAACAAAGACCAACAGGCCTAGCGGGTGGCCACGCCCACCCCGGGCGGGAAGGATATAACAAGGTGGAGCTGTAATATCGCCGTAAGCATGGAGCAGATGAAAAGCCCAGATCCCAGGAAGAAGTGCCTTCAAGCACGAAACGCGTCGGATGGACTTTTAATTCATTGTGCGGCATCACGCCGCTTTGCCTGTCTTCGCCCATCAAATAAAAGCCTATAAACACTTACCTGTCGAGGGCCTCTCACTGCAGGCAAACTTGGTTGTTTGATGTGAAGCGGCACCGCCTGAGCCGCGAGAAGCGCCCCACTGTGCCTGTGTGCAGTCCTGTCGAGGCGTCATGTGGCGTTTTGACAATGGGAACGGGTACTGGCTGATGGAAGATGTTAACGGCTTGGAAAGCGACGGAATTGCTCTCACAAACCCACTGGGGCAAGTTATTTAATTTGTGAAATGCTCGGCGACTCACTGGAGGTGTTACTGACGGCACCACAAAGACCAACAGGCCTAGCGGGTGGCCACGCCCACCCCGGGCGGGAAGGATATAACAAGGTGGAGCTGTAATATCGCCGTAAGCATGGAGCAGATGAAAAGCCCAGATCTCAGGAAGAAGTGCCTTCAAGCACGAAACGCGTCGGATGGACTTTTAATTCATTGTGCGGCATCACGCCGCTTTGCCTGTCTTCGCCCATCAAATAAAAGCCTATGAACACTTACCTGTCGAGGGCCTCTCACTGCAGGCAAACTTGGTTGTTTGATGTGAAGCAGCACCGCCTGAGCCGCGAGAAGCGCCCCACTGTGCCTGTGTGCAGTCCTGTCGAGGCGTCATGTGGCGTTTTGACAATGGGAACGGGTACTGGCTGATGGAAGATGTTAACGGCTTGGAAAGCGACGGAATTGCTCTCACAAACCCACTGGGGCAAGTTATTTAATTTGTGAAATGCTCGGCGACTCACTGGAGGTGTTACTGACGGCACCACAAAGACCAACAGGCCTAGCGGGTGGCCACGCCCACCCCGGGCGGGAAGGATATAACAAGGTGGAGCTGTAATATCGCCGTAAGCATGGAGCAGATGAAAAGCCCAGATCCCAGGAAGAAGTGCCTTCAAGCACGAAACGCGTCGGATGGACTTTTAATTCATTGTGCGGCATCACGCCGCTTTGCCTGTCTTCGCCCATCAAATAAAAGCCTATGAACACTTACCTGTCGAGGGCCTCTCACTGCAGGCAAACTTGGTTGTTTGATATATATATATACATATACATACATACATACATACATACATATATATATACATATACATACATACATACATACATACATATACAATATATACATACATATATATATATATGCACATATACATATATATATAGTTTTTAATTTTTATATATACATTTTTTGTTTTTTTTATTTTAATTCCAGAAATCACATTGGGATGGCATAACAATTGCTCAATTACATGCCTCTCGTGCCCCCACCACTTTCAAATTCCTTTGCTTGTTCCAACTTTTCTCACCTACAGTCACTCCATTTTCTTACAAAACCCCATGTAGGGGAGATATCATGTTGCTAAGGAGCTAATAGTTTCAGTCTCTTAACAAGGGTCACTAACGGTTGAGGCTTTTGATGTCGCCACTTGACTTCAATTGCTCGACGAGTGTCCTAAAAAAGACCTTTGGTCGGTTTCATTCCATCTTATTTTGAAGTCTTGGTGATTCCAAATTATGTTGATGTTACCTGGGGAAATACAACCAAGCCCATTTTAACCTTGGAAAACATTATATTCCTCTCCTAAGTTCTTGCGGTACATTGAGGTCATACATCAAGTCTCAACATTTTCCACTTAGTTCTCTCTTCTTTGACAGTTGTATTGTCTTCCTTTAGGAAACATTCAGTGGCGGCTCCTCTATAGGGGCGTTTGGGTGCCGCCCCCCTGCTTTCTCGCCGTGCTAAAAGGCAGAAACATAAATGGTAATAACTACCATTTGTTTCTGCCTTCTCGCACGGCGAGAAAGCAGAAGTTCCTGGTTGGGGGTGGGTGGTCCTGCTCGAGGGCAGGGGGGAGTGGCTTGCCCACTGTTGTGCATACTGACTGTTTGGGCAGCCTGAGGCCGCCCAAACAGTCAGTATGAACAACAGTGGACAAGCCACTCCACCATGCCCTCGAGCAATACCGCCCTCTCTCCCTGTTTTCTATGTATGCTGCAGCATACATAGAGAAAATGACCCGGGTGGGGCTGCGGCCTCACCAATCACAATGCTGCCATTGCAGCGTTGTGATTGGTGGAGGGGAGTGAGGCTGCCTTCCTGATGACGAGTGCTGCAGCCAGGAATTCAAAAGCAGGACGGAAGGAGTCGGGAATCTCGGGACGGTAAGTTGTACTTTATTTTATATCTTTTTTTCCCATTAAACCCCTACCGCCTCCCCCCCATCCCCTCCACGGCACGACGTCCCCATTTCCACCCCACCCCACCCGCCCGTAATGCTGGCCGCGACTGTATATGGACAGTCCCCGTTGTGCGTTATCGAATGAGTGTTGCTCAAAGGTTTTACATGTGTAACTGCCTGACCACCATAACCACAAGCATGAAGCCAAACATTTGCGCCACCTTTCTTGGTTTGTATAACTGCAATATTTACACGTGAAACAGGACAGGTCATTAGTTTATGATCTCTTTCATTGGCACATCCGTTGCAATGTGAGAGATCAGCCATCCATTTTCTATGGAATGCAGGCCGTACCTCCTTATCAGAACACAGCTCTTTCAAAGCACTAAGCATGCCAGTAACAGAGGCGCAGCCGCAGAAGAGAGAGATGCACGCGGGCATCAAGGTTCAGGGGAGTGGGGGACCAGGGCCCAGCAATATTCTCGGATGAGGCCAGAAGCTCTCTGAGGAACAATTAGATATTCTGCCAGACTGATTTTTCCTTGCAGTAAGCTGAGCTCAATGCCCTTTACTAGACACCAATCGTGCAAACAGTCGGCCTCCATACCAAGTTAAATGTCTCATTACTGATATCACGACCTAATGACTCAATAGGAGTGCATCAGTGGAAACTGTGGCGCACCATGCGAAGCGGGCCATCCCAACTGCTGGGGCAAGGAATCCGCAGGAGGTTCTGGAGAATTTCAAAGCTGTATTATTCCAAACCTTTATTATTCCAGCCTTATTCAAAACATGCCTGAACGGAGATCCCAGAAGAACACCTGTGTGTAAAGTTTAAAGCCTTGAAGGTTTTTTTTAAAGACCTTTATGAACATGTCATATCACCACGGCTTGGTGAGTGAGGAATACTGTATGTAAGGCAGAGGTACGCTAAATAGAGGATTTCCAAGGTTAGGAAAAATTATTTTGGAGTGTTTTAGTTGAAAGCCTCAGGGATATTTTTTCCGTTTATTTTGTTTGAACAAATGAGTATTTAGTTACAATTTTAGCATAATACAAGCGATTCTGATAAGGGCACAATCTGGAAGGTATCGCGTTGTCAACATGGAGTTGTGTGGGTGTCTATGAGGGAGACAAAGAAGTGTGAACAGCTGGCTGTGTCAGGGCGACAAGTCCTAACCTTGCAGTGCCTCCCTACTACAGTGCTAGGTAGAAGTGACTGACAGCATATGCTGCGCTCTCTGCTTCATGTGGAAGAACTGGAAATAGGGTGCAGTACTGCACGGCTGTGTGAGGGTAAAGTGCAATCAAAATGGATGCAGGGCCACCACTCGGCGTGAGCCAGTACTGGAAATCAAAAAGATGCAGTGTGATTCAGTAGTGTGAGGTCGAAGTGCAATTAGGAGTGCATGACCAAGAACTGTAGCTACTGACAATAACTTCTATAAGCCCTTAACAGCAAAGCATTTATGATAATGCTAAAATACAAAAGAGAAACAGGGTGAAGAAAGCTTGTTACAGGTAATTAGCTACCAGTTGCTTTTTAGATCAGATCCTAAAGCTCCTAATTCTATCTTTTGAGAAAACTGAACATTGCATGTCATCCACATCTTCGACTCTTAACTTATTCTCTTCAGGCACTTACCTTTACGACCAGCAAATGCAATCACACCATCTCTTCTGCTTGCACTAAGAATTCCTGAGATTGAGAGGATAATGACATATCTTACATTGTGCATTTTTTTATATAAAACATGCATATTGCTGACAGAAGTGAGCAGGACTATTGCTCCCACGGTTTGCTGGATATCACTGTCTTCTTGTAAAGGAGTCATATTTACTCCTCCCTCATGGAATCATGTTATGTGTTTTTTGGCAGTACCTATGGGTTTGAAGTTTGAACTGTGTGTGCCCCAAAGTGTTCAGCGAGCACATGGCTTAGACAGCCTCCACAGCCAAAGAGGAACGAATGGCTGTAAATGGGCTTCAATCCAGGTGAGTATGGGATTTGCAGCTCTTTGGGAGGCGCATTTCTACCAACAAAATGTTCCTCTGTGTTAATAGCATGTCCCTAGAAGGCGCTGTTATTGTCACCTTACCGCATCACTCTATGCTGTTTATAACCCCCCCACCTCTTCCTCCTCTTTGTGCTTTAATGTCCCACAAACAAACCCTTCAGTGCTATTGTTGTTGGGCTACCACTTTTCCATATTTGTCCTGAACTCTTCAGTTTGGAGTGACTCTTTTGGGTAAGAGGGACTACCCTCCTTGTAGCTATCTCTAATGTGTCTGGATCTGGCTATACTTTTGTTCAGGTCAGATAGAATAGTCTGTTAGTCACCTCTCATCCCCTTTCCCCCCACAGACCACTTTGTAGATTATCGCATGTTCCAATTTGGGATATTTTTGATGTAGCACTGCTTGGTTGCTTTCTACACCAAAGGTTATCAATTCTTTATCACATTATTTTTGTAATAACTACCAGACCACATGCCCTCCGTGCTTTTGTTGCCTTCCTACCAATACTACCCGAACATGCTCACATCTGTGCTATTCATACCTTTGTTACAACCATCAGATAACTACTATATGTGGTTCTTTTATGACTGTATACCCCTCCTTACACTTTATTTATGGCTCTCAATTATGACCACCAGCCTGACTAAGCCCACGCTGTTGATTGTTGTGTTATGAACAAGAAGAGACACTCCTATTTTCCAATTTGTTTCAGCAAGATCATTTCCCCTCAGTGCTATTGGTGCCTCCAAACTAGGCCACACCCTCTCTGCGCTATTGGCAGGGCTTCATCATAGCCATGAGACAACACCCTTCCATGATATTGGTGCCTCCACACCAGGCCACGCCCTCTCTGCGCTATTGGCAGGGCTTCATCATAGCCATGAGACAACTCCCCTCCATGCTATTGGTGCCCCCACACCAGGCGACACCCTCTCTGCACTATTGCAGTGCTTCATCATAGCCCAGAAGGCAACTCCCCTCCATGCTATTGGTGCCTCCACACCAGGCCACGCCCTCTCTGTGGTATTGCCAGTGCTTCATCTTGGCCAGAAGACAACTCCCCTCCATGCTATTGGTGCCTCCACACCAGGCGACACCCTCTCTGTGGTATTGGCAGTGCTTCATCGTGGCCAGAAGACAACTCCCCTCCATGCTATTGGTTCCTACACACCAGGCCACGCCCTCTCTTTGGTATTGGCAGTGCTTCATCACAGCCAGAAAGCAACTCTCCTCCATGCTATTGGTGCCTCCACACCAGGCGACGCCCTCTCTGTGGTATTGGCAGTGCTTCATCGTGGCCAGAAGACAACTCCCCTCCATGCTATTGGTGCCTCCACACCAGGCCACGCCCTCTCTTAGGTATTGGCAGTGCTTCATCACAGCCAGAGCGCAACTCCCCTCCATGCTATTGGTGCCTCCACACCAGGCCACGCCCTCTCTGTGGTATAGGCAGTGCTTCCTCACAGCCAGAAAGCAACTCCCCTCCATGCTATTGGTGCCTCCACACCAGGCCACTCCCTCTCTTTGGTATTGGCAGTGCTTCATCATAGCCAGAAAGCAACTCCCCTCCATGCTATTGGCGCCTCTACACCAGGCCACGCCCTCTCTTTGGTATTGGCAGTGCTTCATCACAGCCAGAAAGCAACTCCCCTACATGCTATTGGTGCCTCTACACCAGGCCACGCCCTCTCTTTGGTATTGGCAGTGCTTCATCACAGCCAGAAAGCAACTCCCCTCCATGCTATTGGTGCCTCTACACCAGGCCACTCCCTCTCTTTGGTATTGGCAATGCTTCATCACATCCAGAAAGCAACTCCCCTCCATACTATTGGTGCCTCCACACCAGGCGACGCCCTCTCTGCGCTATTGCAGTGCTTCCTCACAGCCAGAAAGCAACTCCCCTCCATGCTATTGGTGCCTCCACACCAGGCGACGCCCTCTCTGCGGTATTAGCAATGCTTCATCACAGCCAGAAAGCAACTCCCCTCCATGCTATTGGTGCCTCCACACCAGGCGACGCCCTCTCTGCGGTATTGGCAATGCTTCATCACAGCCAGAAAGCAACTCCCCTCCATGCTATTGGTGCCTGCACACCAGGCCACGCCCTCCCTGTGCTAAATGTCTGGGACTCACTCAATTTTGCTGGTGTCTCCCTGTTAATTCCACATCCCTTAATGCTATTTCTGTATCTTGTTAATAATCACACCTTCTCTGTTTTATTGGTGTTTCTTCATTAAAACCAGTAGACTTCGCCCCTTCCATGCTATTGGTGCAGCTTTATTATAACAGTGACGCCACACCACTTCACACTATTAGTACCTTTCTGTTATAGCCATACACATCCTTACTATTGGCATGTAGTTAATAAACACATCTATTCTATTGGTGTGGCTCGGTTTTAACTGCTAGACGACATTTCCATCATGCTTTTAGGGCCTACTTTTCATAAAAATCCTTTATGTACTGTGGTGTGTCTCATTTATTTCAACATCCCTTCTGGTCTCTTTCGCTCACATAATCACTACACCACAACCCCTGTATGTTATTGGAATATCTTACCACCATACTACGCCCCTTTCATTCTGTGGGTGTGGCTGTAACCACAGCTCCATGCTACTAAAGTATCTCTCTTGTAACCGCAAGCCCACAATCCTTTTATGCTATTGACGCGTCTCATTGTAACCACCAGACCACCACTCTCTGTGACACATATGTCTCTGTTAGCATCACCACCCTTGCCAGCATTCCAAGGCCTCCACCAACATCAGTGATTAGTTCCACATTAAATACAAGCAAGTTTTAAAATGTCACACATTTTCGACTTGGGTAGAACCGCTGCTTCAGGCAACACTATTCTTAGGGAATGGATTGGGGTTGCTTAATTTTCTTTTTTTGGAAAGGTTTTTCCAAAATAATATTTTTTCTACCTTTACGAACATATCGAGAGAGCAACTCTGTCTAGTTAGAGTACTTCTCAATCTCATCACATGTATGTTCTGTTGCTAGTTTGTTGCATTTGATGGTCCCTTCTCTTAACAATAATGCATCTTCCTTTACCATGAACACAAGTCACATGCATTTTACTATGAGTTGTTGTGCCTTTTTCTTGTTGTTAAATGTGAATTGCACAAGACTATCCATAATCCACGGTTCACAAAATATTTTCTGCCAGTCATTGAGTCTTTCACCATGTATAGGCTCGGCTCAGTTGTATAGCTTCTCTAGTAATATATGTTCATCCTCTGAAAAGGCTTTGTGCATAAGTCCTCG